>NC_057807.1:365705645-366005645 GCF_018294505.1 Triticum aestivum
CTATAGGGATGGCCGGGGCGGCGGTGGACCGGTGGTGGGGAGTGTTTTTGGGGCGGCGCACCGCCGGCTGCGGGCAGCGGGGGGCTGCTGTTTGGCCGGTGGTGGCTGGCGGCTCAGGGGGGTGGAGGTGGAATATGAACCGCATGCCCTTGATTTCGTATCCAACGGTTGCAAAATAGACTGACCAGAGATGAAAAAGTCTGTCGATCGACGTGTGGCCTCACCTAGTGCGTTCAGTTTCGACAACAAAATTCAATTTCGACAGCAAAATTCAGTTTCGACAGCAAAATTCAGTTTCGACAGTTAGGTTCAGTTTCGACAGTTAAGTTCAGTTTCGAAAGTTAAGTTCAGTTTCGACAGTTAAGTTCAAAGATGAGCGGCTGATGTATTTTACATCTAGCACTTTGTGGTTATGTATTTTACGTCATGTATTGGAGATGCTACTAGAATTCCACTCAGGTTAACGTTGTTCGTTGTCTCTCTTGTCCTGCTTCAGCCTCGGCGTCGTACAACTCATCGGAGCTGCTCCAACGACGAAACCCTCCATCACAGCGGAGCAGTACCTTGGGCTCCATCTCCAGAAGCCTAAGATGATCTTCCCCTCCTCCGACAGCAAAGTCAGCCAGAGCATCCTCACCGGCCAACCCAATCACATTGAGATCGACATGGCTTCGCCAAAGAGGTTGTACACTTGTTGCATCTCTTTTTTACTCTACATGTTATATATATTGTCCACTGAGCACATGGATTTGTTGCTTTAGTGTCTCCTTGAAAAAAACGTAGGAATTTTAATTTCCACTTGTCCTCCTTTTCAAATTCCTATTCATGAAGCACAAGACTAAGAGATAGTAGCATAATAGCATTATAACCGTACATTTTCTTGTGGTTTGACTTAATCTCACCATGCTTCTTTGCATCCTGTGATCTTCCAATTGTTGTGAATCAAACACCCAGATTGGCAAAAATCCTGTGTTTTTAAATTCTCTATTTTGCACGTGCATTCCTATCCTATTCCTGTCTATTTCCTATCCCTGCATTGTTGGGATCCTCCAATTCAAACGAGCCCTTACAGAATTACTTCTCTTACAGATAGTTGTCAAAGAAAACCTTGCGTGGTTTGTCCCGCTCCTGCTGCGCCATCATCCACCCCAGCTCAGCTGCTCCAATGACAGAAGGGTCCAGCACAGCAGGGATCCGGCCTCCAGACTGTCTTTCGCCGCCTCAGATCTTCTTCCCCGCCGCTGGCAGCCATGAAAACTGCATTACCATCATCAACCGAGCAGATGACCTCGAGGACTACACGGGTCCGCAAGAGAGGTCACACTCTTTCGTGTCTGCTTACGTTATGCATCGCTTAATATTACATGCTACTTTATCGTCCTGTTCACCGATTAGACTCTAAGTCAGCTCCAAACTAATGGTCAAACTTGAGTTTTTAAATGGTTGTGGGGTACATATCGGGGCCGCTATCAATAGTATCTATCTACTATCTGGTTAATCTTCGGTGTCTAGTATGAGTTCCACGTTGGGTGGGAAACAAACAGTAAAGAAGCCATTATCCTTATTTATTAACGAAAGCCATTATCTGCCTGCTATTATTGGTTTTGGGTCTATCCACAGGTTGCTACCATCACTCTGGATTTCTGCATGCACTCCTGACATAACCTCACTATGTTTTATTCCTATGCATGACAGTTATTGTAAACAATGGAACTGAACATGTAGAGCAAAAGAGACGAGCCTTGCGTGGCAATATAATTTCATGCAGATGTCGCTCCATGGTAGGCGCAAAGGCAGCCCCCCCTCCACGCATTTCAGATTGTAATCGAGAGGAAGATACCTGTTCTGAGGGGGATTCAGAAGGAGAAGATAACTCCTATTTACCCCCTGAGGTCTTCGCTCTAACTTGGCATGCTGATGTTGATTATATCATGCATATGGTGTCTTGCATTGCTTACTTTATACATCAAATATGTCATCTGCTTAGTTTAGACATCCTTTGTGCGAATACCATCTGTTTAGTTTATTCATCGTTTATGTGAATTATGCAGCGCCACCATGTTTAGCCAGGCATCATATATGTGAATTTTCCAATGCCATCCTGCTTAGCCAGTCATCTTATATGTAAATTATATCAGGCCATCCTTTTTTTCGTTAAATATTACATTTGTCAACAATGTTAGTACATTCAACTGCTCTTCGTGTGCATCAGCCATTTGACACGGTGATGGCAAATTCTGGAGTGAAAACAAGGTCTTCTGAGCAGACTATGCTATCTGACGAAGCGCATATCTTGCTGGTTACGGATAGCTCCTCAGAGGAGGATTCAGAGACAGATGACCAGTCCTATTCCCCCCCCCACCCGAGGTGTATGCTCTAACTTGGCAGGGTTATGTTGCTCATACCGTGCGTATGGTGTCTCGCATTGCTATGCCATTTGATTACTTTAGACATGCTTTGTGTGAATGCCACCTGTTCAGTGTCTAATTACCATAAATGTGAATTATGCATTGCCATCTTGTTGCAAGCCATTATATATGTGAATTATAAAATGCTATCTTGTTGCCAAGGCATTATATATGTGAGTTATGCAATGCCGTGCTGTTTACCCAATCATCATGTATGTGAATTATATCATGCTATCATTTTTTTGTATTATGTGTTCCATTTGTCGATAATGTTTGTATATTCAACTACTCTTCTTGTGCATCAGCCATTTGAAGCGGTGATGGAAGTATCTGGAGTGAAAACAAGGTATTCAGAGCAGACAATGCTACCTGCTGAAGCAGACATCTTGCTGGCTACACAGAGCTCCTCAGAGGAGGATTCAGAGACTGATGACCAGTCCTATTCCCCCCTGAGGTCTATGCTCAAACTTGGCAGGGTTATATTACCCATGTCATGCATAATGTCTTGCATTGCTTAGTTTTTACATCATATATAGATTGTCATCTGCTTACTTGCTTACTATATAAATCATATATTTGAATTATATCATGCCATCATGTTTACATAGTACATACACATCATCTATCTGAATTATGGCATGGCAACCCATTTAATAAAGACATCATATAGTTATATCATCTCATCTTGTTTAGTGTTTACAGTCATCATATTTAGAATTATGGCATTCTATCCATGAATATATGTGAATTATGGCATGCCAACCTATTTAATAAACACATTATATAGTTATGTCATGTCATCCTGTTTACATAGTCTCATATTTTGAACTATGTCTTTCCATATTTTTTAGTTAGCCATCATAATGTGAAATTGTGTCATGCTATCCTGTTTAGTTAGCCATCATATATGTGAAATTGTGTCATGCTATCCTGTTTGGTTAGACAACATAAATATGAATTATTTCATGCCCTCTTTTATTCCCCACTATCCATTGCACCTGTCTATCATACAATGTCTATACTTTCAATTACTTTTCTTGTTTATCTGCCATTTGAATTGGAGAGCGTGATGGCAGTATCTAAGGGAGTAACAACACGGTCTTCAGAAAAGATAGTGCTACCAGTTGATGCAGATAGAACCACGGTTGTACTTACCCAAGGACCAGATCCACCACACATAACCCAGACTCTCACAGATTGTATCCCTACCCAGTTGGACAGAGAACCAGCTACACCATTTCTAACCCCAACCCCAGCAGATAGTAACCCAGTTCCAGTTGACACAGCACCGTCTCCACCAGAGAGCACCCAAACACGAGCGGTTAGTAAGGGAACTGCAGCGCCCAAAGCACGAGGACCACCACTCTGAATCCCAACTCAACGCTTATAGGAGAAGAAGATTTGTTCTCAGGTCAGGTTCTGTAGCTATGGTTCATACTCCTTTGCTCTTGCATTACTGTATTTACTCATAACAACTATTTTCAAATTTGAAGGATGGAATTGAAACTCCAATGGCGCAACAGGTATGTTTTAAACCTGTTTCTTTATCTGGTTTGCTGTTGTAACCTGCTCTATGTCAATTTCAGTTTCAATTGAATAAACAGTTATGTTCTCATGTCATGCACATTACAAGTGTTGTTATTGCTCTATAGTTACCCACACTTATATTCTGTCTATTCTGCTTTGTCTTGAACAAATATTATTTGAACTGTGTCTCTGTCTTGATTTGGCAACAAAAACTAGAATGATATAGACCATAAAGTGACCATGGTACATAGATATATGTTTGTTTCGTGATGTTATCCTGTCCACTTTACTACTGAACTCATTTACCAAAATGAGTTTCGTATACAACATGGTAAACATGTGATGTGTCTGCTTCTTTCTCTTTTAGAATGCGGACAAAATATTGGAGAACAGTACCGCGTTATCCAATGGTAAAGGAAGTAATGAAGATAAGGTTCAAGATAGTGAGACATCCCTGTTGGTCTCCAAGAAAGCTGATAAAAACTATCTTGGGGACAGTGAGGGAACCCAAAAGTCTTGTCTTGATGTAGTGTTCGAGTTACTGGCCATTATTGCTGGAACAAGCTCTTCGAACCTTAACTTCAAGTTGAAAGACATCGATCAGATGTGCTGCGACAGGAAGCTGAAGGACTGAGGAAGTCCCTGCAGAATTCAGATGCATATTTTCTGGTGCAACAGCAAGCGTTGGAGGATTTAAGCGCCAAACAAGAGAAAGTTAATAAGATTTCTAAGCATCTTGCCAGCATTATGGGTACCCAGGATATTGTTTCTTGAGATCTTCTGAAGTGGTTTCAGTTCTGGATTTGTTTTGCTGCGGCGTTTATTTGCGCTGGTCGCCAACTTTGACAACCAATGTATATGATATGCTGCTTTGTTCCCTATATTTGCACTGGTGGCGAACTTTGATGCCCAGTGGATGTAATATGTGAACAGCCGTGATAGCCTAGCATAAGTTGCTTGCTTATTTATTTCCTTGTTGTCTTGTTTATTTGTTTGCTTGTAGTCAGTGCAGTTCTTTTTAAAACTAGGCCACAATAACCATGGGCTAATATTTACTGTAGTGACACTGGGCCTCCTACGGGCCGTAGAAACAGTGGGCCTTCTACGGGCCGTAGGAACAGTAGGCCTTCTACGGGCCGTAGAAACAATGGGCCTTCTATGGGTCATAGAAACAATGGGCCTTCTACGGGCCGTATCATGAATGGGCCTTATACGGGCCGTACGACCATAACGAGCCATCGTTAATAGGCCGTATTTGATGACGCTATGAAAATGGCCCAATGTATTAACGGACCACAAATGGGCCGATGTAACCACAAACTGAATTTGGCCCACAAGCAGAAAATGACAGTAACGGGCTGTAAGTAAACGAATGCTGGAAATGAGCCCAAGAATAAATGGGCTCTGAGAAGGACGAAAGATAACATTTGCTGGAAACAGCCCAACTGAATAACAGGCCCTTAATGGGTATAAAGTGATATACTATTCATTACGGGCTAGTTTCACCACGGTCCGTTAATGGGTGTAAAGTGATACACTGTTCATTGCGGGCCAGTTTCACCACGGGCGGTTAATAGGCCAAGAGTTACATAGGGCCTCATATGGGCCGAAAGACGTCATGGGCCATACATGGGCCAGAAGTGAAAATGGGCTGGAATCATATTGGATGGCCCAGATGATGCTATTGGGCCTAATTCGGATAGGGTGTAATGGGCCTTGGGTTAGCGGGCTGTAAATGGGCTATATGCGAACATGTCATTAACAGGCTTTCCATGGGCCGGCCCGCCACCTTTTGACCAAGTCAAATGGGCCGGCCTTTTCATAGGAATGGGCCTCTGTTGGGCCGTGCCACGTGTCGACGTATCATAGGCGCCTTCTGTCCAATGAGTGGATGACATCTATCCCAACGGTGAGCCGACACGTGTTTCCTCCAGCCAATGATGATTTTACACGTGGAAAATCCCCATTGATCAGGGCTGTTAACGGGTTATCGGATCCAAAACCCGACCCGATAGCTTAACAGCGTTCTTTTACGGTGGATGCCACGTGTCGGTCACCCTTACGAAAGCACTTCTGTGATGCGCGATTTATCGTCATGGAAGTGGACACTTCCATGATGATAATTTTGGTAATGTCATGGAACACTTCTACGACAGCACAGGTATGACTATCTTGATTCTGTCATAAATTTATCATGGATGTACATGCATGACAAAAAACGTGACCTACTGTGACAAACACGTATCATCACGGAAGTGTACTTTTTTTGTAGTGACTATAAGAATTAAACGAAGGTCTACATCAGGCATATATGACTCAGAGCTTACATGCTATAGTGTGGTATTTATTCATAATTTGGTTGCAAAATCTGATGCGTGCAATGCACGTGTACCTTACTAGTACTTCGAGTATGTGCAAAACACATAAATTAGAAATTCAATGGCACGCTACATAGTGTCTCTCTTATAGTTCATGAAGCCACGTGGCACATGTGGAGGCATTGTCGCGACCTCCTTGTGTGGATTGATCACAGTGACGTGATGCTGGTTCTAAAAGAATGTGCTCATCCTCTCTGAGCCACACTGGTGGTACATGCACGAAGCAAAGATGTGCACGCATGCCACACATGCACTCATTCCCTCGCACGCACACACGGGTACACAGGCGGGTGCAATTTTGTACCAAGATCCACCCCATGTGATAATTTGACGCATGTAAAGTCCTTCACTTCATTGATGGTCAATTAATAAAGTGCATGCAAATTGAGTGCACGTGAGGGCGGAAGAAAGACATTACTACTCCATTGCGCGCATGCGAGTAGTTAAATCATGGGTTGCTAGTAGTACTTCCATTGGTCTCCTTCATATTTTGTGCCAATTTTTGACAGTAACATAATATTTACGCATTTGAGCAGTGTAGTCTATTTGAAATTTATGTTCCACTAAACTCATCAGGAGCCGTTTCGGGCCTCGAAACCGAAACCACCAATTAATCTTTACCTTGTTCCCATCACATTCGAAAGTACTAGTGCTACAATTAAGTGCAAGCCTGCTCACACCTACTATTAGTAGTACGTACCAAACCTGAACGTGTTCCCACTATGCAGGTATTAGTACTAGTGCTAGTACTTAGGTTATAAAAAGGGGAACTACCTAACCGAAAATTACTCTACCTTTCCTCCTCATAAGTCCTTGTTCTTCATCTGTCCTTGCCATGGCCGGTGTGCAGAGCTCTAGGTTGAGAACTACTCGTAACAAGGGAGCGGCAACCAAGGCTGCGAAAAAAAGAGGGCTCACCGCCACTTAGAGACCTCGGAAGATCTTTGACGGGTAGGCGATGGCTCCCAGGAGCGCCCTAGCCATGGAGGCGAACATGCCGAGCTGGCGGCGCTGGAGTTGTTATCCCTTGATGGCGTGCCCAATCAGCTCAATAAGTAGAAGGAGTTCATCCATGGCTTGGTGGAGCTGCTGAAGGAGAGCCTCGACGACATGCCCACTAAGCTCAATAAGCAGGGGGAGTTGACCGCCGGCTTGGTGATGCTGCTGAAGAAGAGCATTGCCTCGGAGAATAAGGCGACTGGAGAAATCCTGAAACTTCAGGAGGACAAGGTGAAGCTCTGCCGTGAGCTCGACCTACTGAAGGAGAAGAACGCCGGCTGGAAGCTGCTGCATGAGAATAGTAGTTACTTGATGAAGATGTTACAGGGCCTCATCATGGAACAGAAGGAGGAGTTGGCGAAGCTCCGCATCAAGCACCCGGCTACTGTCAAGGTATGTAATGCGGCCGTGGAACAGATGATGAAGGCTCCCATAGAGAAATCCCGCGTCATGGACAGAACGAAGAAGATGGCGCAGGAGACACGCAAGGATATGGAGGTCGTGGAGGCGATAAAGAAGCAGTTACGACTCCGCGGCAAATTAGATCATTTGGGGTGATAATCTTCCTTCTTCTTTTGCTCCTGTGTTTCTTCTTTTGCTTCGGTGTTTCTCCGCATGTGTCACGTTCTCTACGAGGCATGAATAGAACAATGCTAACAATGAGATGACTAGCAAATTAGATCATTTTTTTATCGCCATATGACACTGGGATACCGTGTTTCGTGCTCCTCCGTTGTAGTACTACTCCAGTGGAAAACTTGAGTATACCGCACGGTTCTTTGCTCCACCTCAGGTCATCGGCACATTTATACGAGCAGTCAAATCACAAGGCCCCGCCTTCCAGCAGTAATGAGCCATCAAATCACAAAGGCCCTCGCCTCTCGTGAAAACGACCAAGCTAGACTGCCCCACCCTCTAGCCTTTCAAAAAATGTATACTTTTCTATAGTAGTATCGATGGATTGCGCCATGGAGAAAAACTAACAAGATGAAATTAAAGAAAAAAGGTGGTACATATAGAGAGCGCTCGTCGCCAAATTATGTATATAGTACTATTAAAGAAATAAAGAAATTAGCATACCTATTTAATTCTTGGGTTCTTATTATTTATGCCACTAGTTGTGTGTCACTACTCAGTTTTGCCATTAGAAGTTACAACTACTCAAAAATGCCACCGATCCGTGAGATGCCTGCTCAAAAATGCAATTAGATATCTCAAAAATGCCATCGTTAAGTTAGATGTTTGCTCAAAATGCCATTAGACATTGTTATTTTCACGTCAAACCCATTGACCATGTTACATGACAAAAATAAGCCAATTCTCACAATGATAAGTGTGGCCCCGCTTGTCAGGAGTAACCAAGCGAATAATTTTACAGGAAAATAAGAACGATGTTGGGATCAAGTAGGCCCCACACTTTATTTTAATGTAGTGAGATAGAGGGAGAGCTGGTATGTTGGTCCATCGGTATTTATGTCACTATAACATGGCAAAAGAGATTTGAGTCACAATAATGGTGTCTAGCACAACACACCCCTCAAATAAAACTAAGCACCCTGGAATTCTTTGACAAAACTAAGCACCCTGAAATTCTTTGACAACTAAACTGATGGCTATATGATGTTGGCCATATATATTGTACGTATATTATGTGAAGAAATGAGTGGTAGTACTATACTAACTAAAAGATGAAATGTAAGAAATATAACGAGAAGAAACATAACATAGTTCTGCTGGGGGCTCAACACAACACACCCCTCAAATTAAACTAAGCACACCTGAAATTAAACTAAGCAACTAATCCAGTAGACACTGCATTAGAACCACCATGAGCAATGACACTGCCACCTTACTCGGAGTCCTCGTCCATGTCCTCAACTTCGTCCTTGTCCCTCTTCCTCTTGGCCGATACTTATTTGCTTGAACCTCACACTTGGCTCTTGCTCTTCATCCAACCCTTGTAGATAATTAAAGAAGGGACAATTGCATTTTTACCCCTAGTTGGTTCCTACCCACGGGTTTTGCCCTTACTTTTTGAGCTTGCTCAGTTTTTTCCTTACTTTTTCCATCGAGGTCCCTCAAATGCCCTTTGACCGTTTGACCAAAACTTTGAAAATTCATAACTAATTCATACGAACTCGGAAAAATGCAAATGAGATATCAAAATATTCAGATAAACATTACCTTTATGGGCATATCATTTGCATTCAGTACAAATGCATCATTTAAACTACCCAAGGTAATTAATTTATTAACATTATTAAAAATAAATAGGTATAAATAATATTTTTTTCATGAATAAAAATTATATGCAAATGTAGGTGATGTTTTCTGAACATCCTAATACCTTATTTGCATTTTCCTGAGTTCGTATCAACTTGTTATGAAGTTTCCAAATAATGGTCAAAGTCGTTAGAACATTCATAACAAGTTGATACAAACTCAGAAAAATGCAAATAAGTTATCAGGATGTTCAGAAAATATCACCTACATTTGCATGTAATTTTTATTCATGAAAAAAGTATTGTTTATACCTATTTATTTTTAATAATGTTAATAACATTAATTACCTTGGGTAGTTTAAACGATGCTTTTGTCTTGAATGCAAATGATATGCCCATAAAGGTAATGTTTATCTGAACATTTTGATATCTTATTTGCATTTTTCTGAGTTTGTATGAATTAGTTGTGATTTTTCAAAGTTTTGGTCAAATGGTAAAAGGGCATTCGAGGGACCTCGATGGAAAAAGTAAGGGCAAAACTGAGCAAGCTCGAAAAGTAAGGGCAAAACAAGTGGGTAGGAACCAACTAGGGGTAAAAATGCAATTGTCCCATTAAAGAAAGGTAGCCATCCATTGCAGCATACTGGATGTGGTTTATATCTAGTACATTCGACTACCATGCATGACGATGAAACATGTGCGGAGGTTTCTCCAGTTTATCATACGAAGGATGAACCATGGCTCCTGCAATGGTCAGCATTGAAGGCTGATCATGGGAGGGAAGCAGCCGATTCTTCTGGAGGTCGAAGGGGTTGCCTACAACGAGGCCTATCCGACCCAGGCCTCTTCTGTCGTTCGTAAAGTCTACAATAAAGAATTTGAATAGGCCGTCCTTGAGGAAGTTCTTAAAATCCTGGCACTCAACATCGGCATGGTATATGTGGTAGACCAAGCATAAGTCATGCATGCAAACCTGGATCACGGCGTGCTTCTTCTTCTCTTCCTCCTTTATATCCTTCTCTTGTCCCAGGACTGTGGTGTAATCAACATCTAGCCCAGTGACCCACTCATCATTTGAGTTTTTGAACATGCGTCTGAAGCGAGCAAGGCATCCTTTCACCGTAGCGGAAGAACGGGTGTAGATGACATCGAACTCATCGCCGGTGATGGTTCTAACCTTGTACTCCCCGCCAAACATGGAGATTTAGGACGCCATGGATTTGGGAGGAGGGTTAGGATTAGTAGGACTGCCGTAATGTGAAAGGATGGGACGCCTAGGAGCGAACTGCCGTAATGTTAAAGGACGTCCGGGGACGAGTAGGAGCGAACTGCCAGCGGTTCTTCGATTGTAAAAATGCTGAGTGGGGCATGTGAACGACAGGGTAGTGGCTTGCCTGGTGGATAAATGGATTCATGCACAGTACTATGGGGGCCCAATTAGATGTCATGTCTACTCGATGCCCAATTAAATGGCTTTCAATGTCATGTCAAGCATCGGGAAAATTATAGGTGATACGAAGCTTTCCATTCTCCCATGATACGGGCTTCCGAGAGCCCTTGGATCTGAGATCGAACGATTGCATGGCGTGATTCTAGACCTATGGGTGAATATCCTATCCTAGAGGGTTATTCTGCAAATTTTCAGCAACTTAGATTAGACCGTTCGATCTCAGATCCAAGGGCTGCCAGCAACCCGTATCATGGTCGCGCCTACCATGACCACCGCCTCGCTCGCGCTGTCGCACCCTTGGAGATTTAACACGGTTCGTTAGGCTATCTGATGTTGGCATGTCATACATAGTCATCACTTAGTCACTCATACTACAACAAGGTTAGCTGTAAGGTTGGCTATAAGAGTATTTTTTTTACTTCTCTCTATCTCTTTCTTCGTAGTATTTATTGCATTTGCCAAGGAGTGACCTCTTCCAATGAAATGGTGCTTAGATGAGGTACTAAGGGAATTAAATGGCTTAGCAATAAAGTCCCCAATGCATAGGTGCTTAATTTTTGTTGCTAAGTTTGCTTCATTTAATTAGCTATCAACTCAAAATTGTCTTTTCACCTAGGTACATGCGCTTAGCACCATTTCTTCCTTGGGTAACCAAACTAGTCTCTCTCTTCTTAATTAACTTGCCACATCAGACTTTATGCTTGTATGGGAAGCTTAGCACCTGTAGGAGCAAGTAAGTACAATAGTGGGCTATAAGCCCGCTTTACATGGCATTTTTTTATATATGGAGGAAAGAGGCAAGGAAAAAGTGGAGGAGTGGGATCTCATGCAAGATCCAGCCTCTACATGGTGAAGCATTGGGAGAGGCACCTGTATGGAAGTGGTCAGGAATCGGGAGACTCACGCCGGTCGTAGCGCCGCAGTTAAAATAATAATGGCAAGTCAAATCACGGGGCCCCACCTGTCCAGCAGTAACACTCTATCAAATCACACAGCCCTACGTTTGCAGCAGCCTACTCCCTCATCTTCCCACGTCTCTATCAAACCGACTAGGCAGAACTGCCCCGCCTACCGCGTAGGAAAAGCCCCGCCCTTGACTTTTAAATAGTACAGTATACTAATTTTGTATCCATGGATTGCGCCATGGAGCAAAGCCTCAAGAAAACAGCGGTACACATGTACAGAGTATACAACACGCCCGTCGCGTTTGCGCCGCACCCCAGACGGTCGGTCGGTCTGGCACACTGCTCTCCGAATGGAATGCGCGTCATATTGCATTTTCACACACATGTGGGACCGCAGTTGAGAACCGATAATAGGCACACTCCCCGGCCCCGCAAGTCAGGTGAGTTAATAGAAGAGAGAGACGAGCGACAGTACTAGAGAAGTGTTGTACTCCCTCCATTCCAAAATATTTGTCTTTCTAGGCATTTCAAACGGACACAACATATAGATGTATGTAGACATATTTTAGAGTGTAGATTCACTCATTTTGCTTCGTGTGTAGTCACTTGTTGAAATTTCTAAAAAGACAAATATTTTGGAACGGAGGGAGCAGATACGTTGGTGCTTGGATGATCCGTGCAAGACACGGAAGATCAGTTCGTCCATGCATGTGACCAGACTCCAGCAGACACGCCTGGATTGGCTATCATCTACATATCATGCAGGCTGTGTTGTAAATGGTTGTAGTTATGGTGAGAAATCTAAAAAAAGGTTTCTTGTCATCTTGCAAAATTAGGTGTCATGTGCTTCGGATCACTGCGAGGGTTAAACAGCGACAACTGAGTTGGGCTACTCATTGGGGGCACATGCACGAAGATTACTCGGCTGCAATCTAGGTCAAGCCGACTATGTTAATTAGGACATCTATCGACGGACCCCTTTTCTATGAGTTTATCTCTAATTTGAGCTTTGATCCTCGTCTAGTTTGTGCGTCGGGATTCATCTTGTCTCTTTTGGGCAGTGAGGTTAATTTCTTGTCATGTGGCATTTTTTCGTGTTATATGTTATAATCCGGTGCTTCAGATCAAAATGACGACAACTGCACCTCCGGGGCACGTGCATGAAGACTTCTCGACAGTCATTGACGAGGTCAAGCCGGCTTCGGTAGACAAAAGAAAACTAGTACTCCACTATATAGGTAGGAGCCTCCAGGCTTGCTTGCTAGTGTTGCTCTCTTCACACTGTCTCATCCTCTCCAAATCTAAACACGACAGTGGTGGCCACACTTTCTCTTTCTCTACTCACCGCTGGTCACAGATCCAGCCGGATCCTCTCCGCCGGGGAAGGTGAGAAGGTGCAACGTTCACGCGGTCGTCCTCAGCGATGGGTCTTACCCACTGCCGGTGCGTCTTGATCAGCGTGCCTTCCCGTTCTCTCCCAAGCATCACTGGCGAGGGAGGGCCTTCGACCCCTTGTTCCTCACAACCGTAGTGTGGGAAGATCCGGCCTCCCGCCATCCACCTAGCGACATCCCGGCGACCCTCAGGTATAACTTCCTTTGAAACCGGCCTTGCTCTACTTCCCAAGCTCCTGACGTTGCTGCATTTGTATATTTTACTATTTCTCAAGCCCCCTCGTAGATAGGATCGATCGGCTATTCGAAAACCACCTAATTTTTTACTATTAAGAGGTAAAACTAGTTCATGCACTCGAATCTAGTACTACTTGGTTCAAACAAGGAAGAAAGGGGGTGTGGGTGGGGGAGATTTGCTACCTGGATCTAGGACTTGGTCGAAAGAGGAAATAATGGGGGTGAAAAGTAGCAGAGACTGGCTATCCAACTGGTCTCTAGGTCTAATAGGGAAATAAAGGGAATGCAGTACAAACTCGATATAAACCCGATCTATTGGTTGAAAAAGGAAAGAAAGTGGGAACTAGGGGACAAGCCAACAGAGTAAGTCCATCACTAGATTTGCTAGCCTCACACAGTATAAGGTGGCTATACCAAACAAAAATGGGACCAACCCAGATATCCTCTTCTGATGTTTGTTGCCCCGATCCACTCTTATGTAATGCCACTGGTAAAATGTAGCAGTCGCACTGTTAAAAGTAAGGACACGTTAAACCAATGTTGTTTTCAATAAAATGCCTCCAGTAATATGAATAAATGGAACTTTTTTTCATGTCCTCCTAATGCCCACACTAATATCTAGCAATGCTGCTACTTTAGAAATTGGTATTGTCCTTGTAGGATTGCCATTCAGATAAGGAACATGCTTCTTTTCATTTGATGCATGTTTCATCACTTGCTAGTCACCCTCCTTTCCACCTTTTTTATGCAAATAGAGATATACATTTCACGCTTGATCTTAGTTGAACTGCACAAATGATATCCAAATTATAGTTGAACATTCCAGGAGCTTCACGAGCAACCTTGATGTTACTCAATTTTATTGCAACTAATGAAGAAGAAGCTCTGTGGGTTTCATTTTCTGATGGAAATAGAACCGAGGCTGGAGGCCTCTTCTTAAAAAAAAGAAGCTGCTAGCTCATGGGACATTGCTTCATTTTAGGTGAACTGCACCAAAAGGTCCCATGAATTGAATCAACCATGTTGGTGACTAGTGTCATCCCTTCTACGATGGCGTTGACTGCATATATGGTTCCCATCATGAGGTATGTTCTAATACGTCCATTTTGCATCATGCTTTTATATCAATATTTATTGCATTATGGGTTGTTATTAAACATTATGTCTCAATACTTATGGCTATTCTCTCTTATTTTACGAGGTTTACCATGAAGATGGGGAATGCCGGCAGCTGGGATTCTGGCTGGAAAAGGAGGAAATATTGGAAACCTATTCTGCATAGCTCCAAAAATCCTGAAACTCCACGGAAGTTAATTTTGGAATTAATAAGAATTATTGAGCGAAGAAAACACCAGAGGGGGCCCACACCCTGGCCAGGAGGGTGGGGGGCGCGCCCACACCTACTGGGCGTGCCCCCTATCTCCTGGGCCCCCTGGTGGCCATCCGATGCCCATCTTCTGCTATATGAAGGCTTTTACCCTGGAAAAAATCATAAGCAAGCTTACGGGATGAAACTCCGGCGCCACGAGGCAGAACCTTGGCGGAACCAATCTAGGGCTCCGGCGGAGCTGTTCTGCCGGGGAAACTTCCCTCCGGGAGGGAAATCATCACCATCGTCATCACCAACGATCCTCTCATCGGGAGGGGGTCAATATCCATCAACATCTTCACCAGCACCATCTCCTCTCAAAACCCTAGTTCATCTCTTGTATCCAATCTTGTATCAAAACCACAAATTGGTACCTGTGGGTTCCTAGTAGTGTTGATTACTCCTTGTAGTTGATGCTAATTGGTTTACTTGGTGGAAGATCATATGTTCAGATCCTTAATGCATATTAATACTCCTCTAATTATGAACATGAATATGCTTTGTGAGTAGTTATGTTTGTTCCTGAGGACTTGGGTGAAGTCTTGCTATTAGTAGTCATGTGAATTTGGTATTCGTTCGATAGTTTGATGAGATGTATGTTGTCTCTCCTCTAGTGGTGTTATGTGAACGTCGTCTACATGACACTTCACCATTATTTGGGCCTATAGGAAGGCATTGGGAAGTAATAAGTAGATGATGGGTTGCTAGAGTGACAGAAGCTTAAACCCTAGTTTATGCGTTGCTTCGTAAGGGGCTGATTTGGATCCATATGTTTCATGCTATGGTTAGGTTTACCTTAATACTTCTTTTGTAGTTGCGGATGCTTGCAATAGGGGTTAATCATAAGTGGGATGCGTGTACAAGTAAGGGCAGTACCCAAGCACCGGTCCACCCACATATCAAATTATCAAAGTACTGGACGCGAATCATATGAGCCTGATGGAAACTAGCTTGACAATAATTCCCATGTGTCCTCGGGAGCGCTTTTCTCATTATAAGAAATTGTCCAGGCTTGTCCTTTGCTACAAAAAGGATTGGGCCACCTTGCTGCACTTTATTTACTTTTATTGCTTGTTACCCGTTACAAATTATCTTATCACAAAACTATCTGTTACCTACAATTTCAGTGCTTGCAGAGAATACCTTACTGAAAACCGCTTGTCATTTCCTTCTGCTCCTCGTTGGGTTTGACACTCTTACTTATCGAAAGGACTACGATAGATCCCCTATACTTGTGGGTCATCAAGACTCTTTTCTGGCGCCGTTGCCAGGGAGTGAAGCGCCTTTGGTGGGTGGAACTTGGTAAGGAGACATTTATATAGTGTGCTGAAATTTTCTGCCACTTATTACTATGGAAACTAATCCTTTGAGGGGCTTGTTTAGAATATCTTCACCCCGACCAGTAGAGCAAAGATTTTCTCCTCAACCTACTGAACCTACTGAAAATATTTACTTTGAGATTCCTTCTGGTATGATAGAGAAACTGCTAGCTAATCCCTTTGCAGGAGATGGAACATTGCATCCCAATTTACACCTTATCTTTGTGGATGAAGTTTATGGATTATTTAAGCTTGCAGGTATTCCCGATGATGTTGTCAAAAGGAAGGTCTTCCCTTTATCTTTGAAGGGAGATGCATTAACATGGTATAGGCTATGTGATGATACGAGATCTTGGAATTATAAACGATTGAAGTTGGAATTTCACCAGAAGTTCTATCCTATGCATCTTGTTCATCATGATCGTAATTACATATATAATTTCTGGCCTCGGAAGGATAAAGCATCGCTCAAGCTTGGGGTTGGCTCAAGTCAATGTTATATTCATGCCCCAATCATGAGCTCTCAAGAGATTTTATTATTCAAAAAAATTATGCTTGGCTTTCTCTCAATGATCGCACCATGCTCGATACTTCCTGTGTTGGTTCTTATATGCTGAAGACTACTGAATTCAAGTGGGATTTATATTGGAAAGAATTAAACGCAACTCTGAAGATTGGGGTTCCGACGATGGTAAGGAGTCAGGTATAACACCTAAGTTTGATTGTGTTAAATCTTTTATGGATACCGATGCTTTTCGTGGATTTAGCGCTAAGTATGGACTTGACTCTGAGATAGTAGCCGCTTTTTGTGAATCTTTTGCTGCTCATGTTGATCTTCCTAAGGAGAAGTGGTTTAAATATAATCCTCCCATTGAAGTAAAAGTAGTTGCACCTATTATAGTTGAAGAAAAGACTGTCACTTATAATGATCCTATTGTCCCTACTAGTTATGTTGAGAAACCACCTTTTCCTGTTAGGATGAAGGATCATGCTAAAACTTCAACTGTTGTTTGTAAGAGTAATACTAGAACTTATACACCTCTTGAGCAAATCAAAGCTGAACCTAGTATTTCTAAGGTTAAAGATCTCTTGGATGATAATTTAGATGGGCATGTTATTTACTTCTGTGAATAGGCTGCTAATATTGCTAGACCCGATGCTAAGATACATAGACCAGTTGTAGGCATGCTTGTTATTTCTGTTAAAATAGGAGATCATTGTTATCATGGCTTATGTGATATGGGTGCTAGCGCTAGTGCAATACCCTTTGACTTATATATAGAAATTATGCATGATATTGCACCTGCTGAAATAGAAGATATTGATGTTACTATTAAGCTTGCCAATAGGGACACCATTAAGCCAGTTGGGATTGTTAGAGATGTTGAAGTCTTGTGTGGGAAGGTTAAATATCCTACTGATTTTCTTGTTCTTGGTTCCCCACAAGATGACTTTTGTCCCATTATTTTTGGTAGACCCTTCTTGAATACTGTTAATGCTAGGATTGATTGCAAAAAGGATGTTGTTACAATTGGCTTAGGGGATATGTCTCATGAGTTTAATTTTGCCAAGTTTCATACACAACCCTGTGATAAAGAATCACCTAGTAAGGATGGGATTATTGGTCTTGCTTCTATTGCCGTGCCTCCTACTGATCTGTTAGAACAATATTTGCTAGATCATGAAAATGATATGTTTATTAATGAAAGAAGGGAAATAGATGAAGTGTTCCTTCAACAGGGTCCTATTCGGAAACACAACTTGCCTGTTGAAATCCTAGGGGATCCCCCTCTACCCAAGGGTGATCCCGTGTTTGAGCTCAAACCATTACCGGATAATCTTAAGTATGCTTATCTTGATGAAAAGAAAATATATCCTGTTATTATTAGTGCTAACCTTTCAGATCAAGAAGAAGAAAGATTATTGAAAACTCTGAAGAAGCACCGTGCTGCTATTGGATATACTCTGGATGATCTTAAAGGCATTAGTCCCACTCTATGCCAACACAAAATTAAAGTGGAGAAAGATGCCAAACCAGTTAGGGATCCTCAACGACGATTAAATCCTAAGATGAAAGAAGTGGTAAGAAAGGAGATACTAAAGCTCCTTGAGGCGGGTATAATTTATCCCGTTGCTGATAGTGAATGGGTAAGTCCTGTACATTGTGTTCCTAAAAAGGGAGGTATTACTGTCGTTCCTAATGATAAAGATGAATTGATCCTGCAAAGAATTATTACAGGTTATAGGATGGTAATCGATTTCCATAAATGAAATAAAGCTACTAAGAAAGATCATTACCCTTTACCTTTTATAGATCAAATGCTAGAAAGACTATCCAAACACACACATTTCTGCTTTCTAGATGGTTATTCTGGTTTCTCTCAAATACCTGTGTCAGCGGAGGATCAATCAAAAACTACTTTTACTTGTCCTTTTGGTACTTTTGCTTATAGACGCATGCCTTTTGGTTTATGTAATGCACCTGCTACCTTTCAAAGATGCATGATGGCCATATTCTCTGACTTTTGTGAAAAGATTTGTGACGTATTCATGGATGATTTCTCCATTTATGAATCCTCTTTTGATGATTGCTTGAGCAACCTTGATCGAGTTTTGCAGAGATGTGAAGACACTAGTCTCGTCTTAAATTGGGAAAAGTGCCACTTTATGGTTAATGAAGGCATTGTCTTGGGGCATAAGATTTCCGAGAGAGGTATTGAAGTTGATAAAGCTAAAGTTGATGCTATTGAAAAGATGCCATGTCCCAAGGACATAAAAGGTATAAGAGTTTCCTTGGTCATGCCGGTTTTTTAGGAGTTTCATTAAGGACTTTTCTAAAATCTCTAGGCTTCTAACTAATTTATTGCAAAAATATATTCCTTTTGTCTTTGATGATGATTGTGTAGAAGCATTTGAAATACTTAAGAAAGCTTTGATCACAGCACCTATTGTTCAGCCACCTGATTGGAATTTACCTTTTGAAATTATGTGTGATGCTAGTGATTATGCTGTAGGTGCTGTTCTAGGGCAAGAGTTGATAAGAAATTGAATGTTATCCAGTATGCTAGTAAAACTCTTGATACTGCCCAGAGAAATTATGCTACTACTGAAAAAGAGTTCTTAGCAGTTGTATTTGCTTGTGATAAGTTCAGACCTTATATTGTTGATTCCAAAGTTACTATTCACACTCATCATGCTGCTATTAAATATCTTATGGAAAAGAAAGATGCTAAGCCTAGACTTATTAGATGGGTTCTCTTGCTCCAAGAATTTGATTTGCATATTATTGATAGAAAGGGAGCTGAGAACCCCGTTGCAGACAACCTGTCTAGATTAGAGAATGTTCTTGATGACCCACTACCTATTGATGATAGCTTTCCTGATAAACAATTAGCAGTCATTAATGCTTCTTATACTGCTCCATGGTATGCTGATTATGCTAATTACATTGTTGCCAAATTTATACCACCTAGTTTCACATACCAGCAAAAGAAAAAGTTCTTTTATGATTTAAGACATTACTTCTGGGATGACCCACGCCTTTATAAAGGAGTAGATGGTGTTACTAGACGTTGTGTACCTAAGCATGAACAGGAAAAGATTCTACGCAAGTGTCACTCTGAATCATATGGAGGACACCAGGCTGGAGATAGAACTGCACATAAGGTATTGCAATCCGGTTTTTATTGACCTACTCTCTTCAAAGATGCTCGTAAGTTTGTCTTGTCTTCTGATGAATGTCAAAGAATTGGTAATATTAGTAGACATCAAGAAATGCCTATGAAATATTCTCTTGTTATCGAACCATTTGATGTTTGGGGCTTTGATTATATGGGACCTTTTCCTGCCTCTAATGGTTACACGCATATTTTAGTTGCTGTTGATTATGTTTCTAAGTGGGTAGAAGCTATTCCAACTAGTAGTCCTGATCATAACACCTCTATTAAGAGGCTTAAAGAGGTTATTTTTCTGAGGTTTGGAGTCCCTAGATATCTTATGACTGATGGTGGTTCACATTTTATTCATGGTGCTTTCCATAAGATGCTTGCTAAGTACGATGTTAATCATAGAATTGCATATCCTTATCACCCGCAGTCTAATGGTCAAGTAGAGTTGAGAAATAGAGAGCTCAAATTAATTTTGCAAAAGACTGTCAATAGATCTAGAAAGAATTGGTCCAAGAAACTTGATGATGCATTATGGGCCTATAGAACTGCATATAAAAATCCTATGGGTATGTCTCCATATAAAATGGTTTATGGAAAAGCTTGTCACTTACCTCTTGAACTTGAACATAAAGCATATTGGGATATTAAAGAGCTCAATTATGAGTTCAAACTTGCCGGTGAGAAGAGGTTATTTGATATTAGCTCACTTGATGAATGGAGAACTCAAGCCTATGAGAATGCCAAGCTGTTCAAAGAAAAAGTTAAACGATGGCATGACAAAAGGATACAACAGCGTGAGTTTAACGTGGGTGATTATGTGTTACTGTTCAACTCTTGTTTAAGATTTTTTGCAGGAAAACTTCTCTCTAAATGGGAAGGTCCTTACGTTATCGAGAAGGTCTGTCATTCTGGTGCCATAAAAAACAACAACTTCGAAGGTACAATGTTAGATCCCTAGCTTCTGGTGCTGCCTAGTGTTTGCATCATGTTTAAATTTCTGAAACTTGAACTGGGGAAATTTGGAAGCCTCAAAACCCTAAATAAAAGAAGGGCAAAAACCCTAAAATCTCATTCATTGTTCCAAAATGCTCTTCTTAAATGTTTGATAATTCTTGGAAAGGGTTCTGGTCCCAACCAAAATATTGAACATTTTTAAGGACTTAATGTTGGGACTTTGAATTTAAATCATTAGCTATTTGAATTTGAATTATATTCATATAATTAGAATATAATTTCAAATACCCCTGAAATATTTTATGAGCTTTTGGAAAGTCCATCTAGCAAAATAAAAATATTCAGAGGAGTTTTTGGCATTGTTTGGATTATTTTAAATTCAAAACAGTGGCAAAAGATTAAATAAAGGAAAACAGAACAGAATTAGTAAAAAGAAAGAGAGAGAGAATCTTACCTGGCGCTCACCTGGTAGCCAACCGGCCCAGCACTGCAGCTGGCCGGCCCAGCCCACCACTGCAGCCCTCCGTCGTCTTCCTCCCCTCGTCCCGAAGCAGCTGCGTGCCCGGAGCGCAGGCGAGCAGCGCCAGCTCCTCCCTGTCTGCCTGGCTACCCCCTCGTCGCCCTGGTCGCCTCCCGCGACGCCACGCAACCCCCCCCCCCCCGACGCTCTCTCACTCTCCTCGCTCCTTCCCCCCTCCTCTGTTTCTCGCACGCAGCCACCGAGCGGAGCTCGTCGCCGCCGTCCACTGCCACCACGGCCACCGGGCCTCCCTCGCTTCCCCGACTAGCCCACAAGCTCCGTCACTCCATCCTCGACCCACCTCACCGAGCCACGCCCCTCCAGAAGCCCCCGAAGCGCCGCCCCGACGTTTTTCCCCTCCTCGGACCCGCCGGTCGCCGTCGCCCGATTCTTCGGCTCCGGACCATCCCCGGCCTCGTCTCCGCCTTGAATGGATCCGCTGTGAGCCCCCGGTCATCTTCCCCCTAATCCCGCCACCGTATGATTGCCGTAGCCGCCGCCCCCTTGCTAACAGCAGCCGCCGCCGCATGGGATCGTCGCCGGCGAAACCCCGGTGACCATTTGGTCACGGGCGTGCACCCGTTGTGCTTGCCGCGACCCGTAGAGCCCCTCCAGCGCCTCAGCTCCCTCGCTTGTGAGCAGCAGCGTCGAAACGCCCGACGCCCGAACTCCGGCCGCCGCCAGGAGCTCGTTTCCGGCGAACCCCGGCCTCCCTGTGCCCAGCTGCGTGCGCCCCTAGATGCGCAGGAGCACGGGCTCCCTCTTGGTGCCCTCAGCGCGACCAGCCGCGGGCTGTAGCGCCGTCCCGAGCAACTCCGGCGAGGTCTCACCGTCGCCGTGGTCGCCGGCGTCACTTGCTGACGTGGCTGGCTTAATTAGCCACTAAACACCGCACCGCGTCACTGACACCTAGGCCCCACGCTTTAATTAATCCTAGTTTATTTTTGGTTTAGTTTAATCTAATTACAGTGGCCCCACACGTCAGTTTTGACCGTGCTGACGTGGCCGTTGACCGGGCCCACACGTCAGTGGCACTAACCAACCCCAGTCACTGACCAGTGGACCCCACTGGTCAGGTTTGACCAGCAGCAGCGTCTGTTGACCTGCTGACATCATAGTGACGCAATGCTGACGCAGTAAGTATTTCTGGAATTAAAATAAATCAGGAAATGATTTATAAATTTCATAAAATACCCCAAACTTCTAAAAAATCATATAAAATCAACCGTAACTCCAAATGAAACAAATTATATATGAAAAATTATCAGAAAAATTCAAGGAATGCATCTGTACCATTTCCAAGCATGTTAGAACAACTTATCACTACTGTTTAGGACAAATGAAGGGAATGGCATTTAAATAATCACATATGGAGTTTGAATTTGAATCTTGCATTCAAACCAACCCCATTTAACTTGTTGCTAGATGCATTAGCCCAAAACACATTCATTTTGCCATGTCATGATCATGCATCATATTGTGCATTGCATTGATTGTGTTCCCTTCTGTGTTGCCGGTATTTGTCCCCTCTCGATAGACGTGATACCGATGATGTGATCGTTGACACTGATGAAGACTCAATGCTATCTTCAGAAGTGCCAGGCAAGCAAAACCCCCTTGTTCATTCCGATACAATCCTACTCTCTCGCTCCTGCTCTCTTTTAATGCATTAGGACAACACCGATTCATCTGTTACTTGCTGCGGTAGCTGAACCCTTTATCCTTTGCATGACCTGTCATTCCACAGTAAATAGATGAAACCCACTAGCATGAGTAGGAGTTGGTTGAGCCCTGTTGTGCCTACTCATTCATGCTTGTTTGTCATGCCTGCTACTGCTTAGAGTTGAGTCAGGTCTGATTCATCGGGGATGAATCAGAGGTGTGTGAACATCTCCTACTGTGTGTGAGCTAAGTGTGTGAACACGATTTGGTAAAGGTAGCGGTGAGAGGCCATGTAGGAGTACATGGTGGGTTGTCTCATTGAAGCCGTCCTTAGGAACTGAGTTCTGTGTTTGTGATCCATGATTCAGCTACTACCATGCATTGGGCCCTGAAATATGACCCCGCTCGACTTCTTATTCACCCTTGTCCTCTGTCCAGGAGTTGCAAGTAGTTTCTGGTGTTTGTAGTATGCTGGAGACCGTGGACAGCGCTGACCGTAGGGGTGGGCTGTGATGCGGTAGGCACGTGGCCGGGTATACCGGGCGCCCGTTTGGTGTCACGGAACCCTGTTCACATCGTTTGGGGCTGTGAGCGAAACTTCGGCCGGATCTCCTCATGGATGGAACCCGAATAGGCGATAACCCTGGACTAGAGACTTGAGTGTTTAGGTAGGTCGTGGTCTACACCCACGTCGGCTTTCGCTTGCAGTCTGCCGAGCACATGTCGTGTGCAGACGCTAAGTGGTGGAAACATGTATGAAGAAGTACACCCCTGCAGGGTTAACATCATCTATTCGAATAGTCGTGTCCGCGGAAAAGGACTTCTGGGTTGCTTATATCAGTTCATAGACAAGTGAAAGTGGATACCCTAAAATACGCAAGATAAGCATGAGTGCTATGGATGGCGTTCTCGTAGGGAGACGGGAGCAGATCCATAGTGGTGTATTGATATGGTGAATATGTGGACTCATGTGCGCCACCTCAAAAGAGTTACTTGTAGTCGTAGTTCAGGATAGCCACCGAGTCAAAGCTGGCTTGCTGTAGTTAAACTCCACCATCCCCTTTGTTGATAATGATGCATATGTAGTTAGTTCTGATGTAAGTCTTGCTGGGTACATTTGTACTCACGTTTGCCTATTTTATGTTTTTGCAGAGAGACTTCGGTCTCGCTAGTAGTTCCACGTGGACTTCGACATTTAGCTTGTTACCTCAGCTACGATCTTATGCCCTCGGCAGGATCTGGTAGATAGTCAGGCTTCTCAGCCTTTTTCATTTCTAGATGTCTATACTCAGACATGTTAAGCTTCCGCATGTGCTTTGACTTGTATGCTCTGATTGTTGGGTCATGAGACCCATGTTTGTAATATCTCGCTCCTCAGAGCCTATTGAATAAATACTTGAGTCGTACAGTCATGTTGTGATGCCATGTTGTATTTGCACATATCGAGCATATTGTGTGTATGTTATTGAAATGCTTGGTATGTGTGGGATCTGACTATCTAGTTGTTTATCCTTAGTAGCCTCTCTTACCGGGAAATGTCTCCTAGTGTTTCCACTGAGCCATGGTAGCTTGCTACTGCTCCGGAACACTTAGGCTGGCCGGCATGTGTCCTTCTTCGTTCCTGTGTCTGTCCCTTCGGGGAAATGTCACGCGATGAATACCGGAGTCCTGTTAGCCCGCTACAGCCCGGTTCACCGGAGTCCTGCTAGCCCAGTGCTACAGCCTGGATTCACTCGCTGATGACCGACACGTTCGATGCTAGGTCATGGATGCCTGTCCCTGTAAGTTAGTGCCACTTTGGGTTCACGACTAGTCATGTCAGCCCGGGTTCTTTGTCATATGGATGCTAGCGACACTATCATATACGTGAGCCAAAAGGCGCAAACAGTCCCGGGCCAGGTAAGGTGGCACCCGTGGGAATACCGTGCGTGAGGCCGCAAAGTGATATGATGTGTTACATGCTAGATCGGTGTGACTTAGGATCGGGGTCCTGACAGCGTTGGTATCAGAGCTTGACTGCCTGTAGGATTACCAAGCCAAACTGGTCAAAGTTGAGTCTAGAAATTCCTTAGTTATATAAGGGAATTGATTGTGGGATGGAACGTAAGGCTCTTTTTACTCCTTATACCTTATGCCCTTTTGATCTGAGTCATCTTATCTTTCCTACGGGGATTAAGAACTAGGCTATCTCTTCTTTCTATCAGGATCACGTGTTACTAATCCGTAGATTTATAGAATTGTTGGAATTAAGCCTCAGTTCAGTTTCTACCTCTGTATGTTAATTATTGATCTCGAGACCTTGATATTGTGCTTCTGAGTGGCTATGCCACCATTTTTGTGAATGTCTCAAATCTTTTCTGAGCATTTACAGCCGTTATGCTGTCCGAGTCATTCCAGGTTTCTAAATAGTCTGATGCATTTGCAAATCCTTTCTCTCCGTTCCCAATGTCCCTTACTAACCGGTGCGTTGAGGTAATTTATTGCCTTGACATATATGTTGGAGTTCCTATTATGACCCTAAGTGCTTAGGGGATCATCTAGTGGTCTAGCCATGATCTGTGTTTCCAGTGTGATGATTCTGGCCTTTATTCTCGAAAGCATCCCGTGATGCCACTTAGTAGTAGGTATTCTACTCCTTGGGTTTGAACCCGAGATTCATCCTACTTACTTCATGTTGATAGTGTTTGCTAGTCCCTTTAGGATATTAGTAACCTTTGCGATAGTCCTCGAGGTTCGTGATACATCCTTCTTCCAATTACCATGAACCATTCTTGGCAGGAGTTCTTCTGAACCAAAAGATGACAACAAGAGTGCTCTCGATGAGTTCTCCATGCTATATTGTGACTCTGCCAGCTCAACCTTTCTGCATGGGTTATCCGGAAGAATTATGTTGAACTTGGTTCGACATACTAATCTATGCATCCACAACTCAGAAAGTTATATGTTCCTTTGAGTTGTCCCTCTTTAGTTGTCTACTGACCTTCGTCTATCAATTGATAGTCAAGAGTATGCGTGCGTTTGTTTATCGATGCCTATTATTCTTGTGGTCCGTCAAGCCATTCTATCGCGGAATGACTAGGAGAAACAAACTCCAGTACCTCTTCCATATCCAGGATTGGGTCAAGAAGTTGTGCTCCACAGAACAAATTGCTAATCCAGCTTTTGTTCTGCTCTACCTTGGAGTATTACCATCTTTTATATCGGGATTGTTATAGGAATTGCACACCATCCAATGAACTCTTGGTACAGTGATACTTCTTGCCATCATTGTTCATTCCTCGGTTCCAATGTTATTGTAACCAGAATGCCGACAAATGAATCATGGCGTGTGAAATCAATACTGCTAGCAACTCTGTTGCTTGGTAGTTAAAGGACAATAATTTCATTCTTAGCGTGTTGGTTTTTGAATCATCCTTCTAAGACTGATCGTGCTACCTAGTCCTTATTGCGGTGCACCCTTCAATTGATGAGTTAGGATCTTGTCAAGTCCTCACTCATTTGATCACATCGTCTTGCCCTCAAAAGCGAGATTGTTCTCGAGCTTAGTAACATACCGGTGGTTCGTGATTTTCCGAATATCTTCTCGGAAGTATTACCAGGTTGTCCCCTGACTGTTATGTTGAGCTCATGATCAAGTTGGTTTCCTGTGAACCACCCTCTCTCCAAGAATCGGTGTTAGATATCCCTGAGCTAGTTGGTTAAGCTAGACAACAACTTGGAGAGTTGGAAGATAAAAGCTTGCCTGACTTAGTTCGTTCCAAAGGGATATTCTTGTGTAGGGTGTCTTGAAGAAAGATGATATCTTCATCGATTGGTCCCTGCGATCAGTTGCTGGACCTATTATCTTATCCAATCTTTGATTTGAGTATGAGCTATCGTCAAATCAAATCAGAACCAACGATATTCGTAATGTTGTCTTACTCGTGGTTTTCCTCGAGCATACACCATTATATTCTTTGGTCTGACCAATGCTATCACTGTGTTCACTTAACTATGGAAATCCTTTTATATGGAAACCTGGATGAATTGTTGTTGAGTCCATTGACAACATCCTTATCTCCTCCATGATTTTGTTGAACATTAAGCTAGTGTTGGAAACTTTGAAAGCATTTCTTCATGCTAGTTCATGAAGCATATGTTCGGATGTAAGAAGTGACTTCTCCAGTTCATGTGCATTTGATGCAAGTTGCCGCCGTGGATTCGAGAAAGTCAATGTTGTTTCTTTTGGAATCATCCCAAATCGGTCATGCATACGTGCGAAGTATTCTGTGGTCTGGAGACTTGCAACCTTCATTCCATATGTGTCCCGAGCACACCAAGCCACCGATTGATTTGTTCAAGGAGAAGAAGTTCCTTCTTAAGAGCATGCCTTATGCAAGGACTTCGATATCCTTGTTGATGGTTTCCCCACCTGAACTCGGTAGTGTTTAATTATAAGATTACTACGTGGCCATGCTTGTCTGGGACAGCGTGTTCACATGTTTGTGGCAGAACCAGCTCATGTTTTGGAGCTTACTATCGTAGTTCATTCCCCGAGAATCTCGCAACGTCATCTCGTCGATTTGTGTTGCAAACTTTCGTTTTCTTCCTAGACTCGATGAGTCTGGAATATTCCGACACCAACCAGATCTGAATCTCAGGCAGATATGATGGTTTGGAACATTTCCCAAGAACTATAATATCGGTCCCTCGGAAACCGGTAAAGTGGATGTCGTGGCCAACACACCCAGCCGAAAGACCTATTATTGTAGTATCTTGATTGAAGAAGTTGGCCACCTCCCCATAAGGATTTTGTAGGATTTACCTCCCTAGTTGTTCCTTATGGATTTTTGTGTTTCCGGAGTCCAACCTTTACTTGATGTTCTAGATACCAGACCATTTCTATGAATGGGTTACACTAGCACATCAAGGAGAACATTAGAAGCGGAGTGCTAAATGTCTCTCGGTCGATCATCCAGATTTGATTTCCTTGGCCCCACCAAGGTGAAATCTAAGAAGGTGTTATCTTCCTTTGCATCGGCATCTTCCACCGGTATTCATCATGGTAGTAAGTTGTGTTGCCAGAATCCTTGACACGGATATTGGTAAAACCTTGATGATTATGGAAATGCTCAAGTTCTTGAGAGCACGCACAAGCGTTAGGTGTTACCATCGGCACTAACTAGGTTTGCTCTCAACTTCCTCGGTTATGCTATAACTTCTCAACAGTGGATTCACTCTCTATTGTTGGGTTCTTCCCCAGTTACCAGAATCATTCCCAGCATTTGCATTTTGTTCCCAGCTTGCACCGCCAATGTGCCATTCTACCACGGGTCTCTTCCATTTCCGGTGGTAAGCAAATTCATACATTACATTGTCTTCAACAAGGTAATCCACATCATCCAAGTCCGAGTATGCCATTCTACCGACCCCCTCCAAATGATCGATTTTGATTTGCCTTAAGTTGGTATAAAGAGTTTCAACGATCTCTGAATCAAAGGTAATTCTTTTTGCCACTTAGGGGAATAGCTCTTTGCGTCACCTTTCCTAAGGTGTCCCGTTATGGAGTCATGGCAATCATCTCCTTGTTACTTTGAAACCATGCACCATTTTACTTAAGCGTAGAATGGTTGCCTACCAATTTGAACCTTCGTCATCCATTAATTTACCATCATTCCTAATGTGTGTTTGGTGTCTCAACTCAAGAGTTGTTCTTACGTCTCTCCATGAACTGATTTTGAGTTGCTCGATCTTCAAAGACGAGTAAATCCTGTAGGGTTTTCCCCTTCTTTCTGTTGTCGTGTTGAGTGAAGATCTCGAAAGAAAAGACGTCAAGACCAAGATGATGGAATGGATCACCAACCTCGAGAAGGCAGTTGGATCATGAAGTTTGTGTTACTTAGTGTCCCCTTTGTCTTCTTACCTCGCGTCCTGAATCTCGGGATGAGATTCTTGTTTAGTGGGGGTGAGTTGTCACATCCCTAGCTTCTGGTGCTGCCTAGTGTTTGCATCATGTTTAAATTTCTGAAACTTGAACTGGGGAAATTTGGAAGCCTCAAAACCCTAAATAAAAGAAGCGCAAAAACCCTAAAATCTCATTCATTGTTCCAAAATGCTCTTCTTAAATGTTTGATAATTTTTGGAAAGGGTTCTGGTCCCAACCAAAATATTGAACATTTTTAAGGACTTAATGTTGGGACTTTGAATTTAAATCATTAGCTATTTGAATTTGAATTATATTCATATAATTAGAATATAATTTCAAATACCCCTGAAATATTTTATGAGCTTTTGGAAAGTCCATCTAGCAAAATAAAAATATTCAGAGGAGTTTTTGGCATTGTTTGGATTATTTTAAATTCAAAACAGTGGCAAAAGATTAAATAAAGGAAAACAGAACAGAATTAGTAAAAAGAAAGAGAGAGGGAATCTTACCTGGCACTCACCTGGTAGCCAACCGGCCCAGCACTGCAGCTGGCCGGCCCAGCCCACCACTGCAGCCCTCCGTCGTCTTCCTCCCCTCGTCCCGAAGCAGCTACGTGCCCGGCGCGCAGGCGAGCTGCGCCAGCTCCTCCCTGTCTGCCAGGCTACCCCCTCGTCGCCCTGGTCGCCTCCCGCGACGCCACGCAACCCCCCCCCCCCCGACGCTCTCTCACTCTCCTCGCTCCTCCCCCCCTCCTCTGTTTCTCGCACGCAGCCACCGAGCGGAGCTCGTCGCCGCCATCCACTGCCACCACGGCCACCGGGCCTCCCTCGCTTCCCCGACTAGCCCACAAGCTCTGTCACTCCATCCTCGACCCACCTCACCGAGCCACGCCCCTCCAGAAGCCCCCGAAGCGCCGCCCCGATGTTTTTCCCCTCCTCGGACCCGCCGGTCGCCGTCGCCCGATTCGTCGGCTCCGGACCGTCCCCGGCCTCGTCTCCGCCTTGAATGGATCCGCTGTGAGCCCCCGGTCATCTTCCCCCTAATCCCGCCACCATATGATTGCCGTAGCCGCCGCCCCCTTGCTAACAGCAGCCGCCGTCGCATGGGATCGTCGCCGGCGAAACCCCGGTGACCATTTGGTCACGGGCGTGCACCCGTTGTGCTTGCCGCGACCCGTAGAGCCCCTCCAGCGCCTCAGCTCCCTCGCTTGTGAGCAGCAGCATCGAAAAGCCCGACGCACGAACTCCGGCCGCCGCCAGGAGCTCGTTTCCGGCGAACCTCGGCCTCCCTGTGCCCAGCTGCGTGCGCCCCTAGATGCGCAGGAGCACGGGCTCCCTCTTGGTGCCCTCAGCGCGACCAGCCGTCGCCGTCCCGAGCAACTCCGGCAAGGTCTCGCCGTCGCCGTGGTCGCCGGCGTCACTTGCTGACGTGGCTGGCTTAGTTAGCCACTAAACACCGCACCGTGTCACTGACACCTAGGCCCCACGCTTTAATTAATCCTAGTTTATTTTCTCTTTAGTTTAATCTAATTACAGTGGCCCCACGTGTCAGTTTTGACCGTGCTGACGTGGCCGCTGACCGGGCCCACACGTCAGTGGCACTAACCAACCCCAGTCACTGACCAGTGGACCCCACTGGGCAGGTTTGACCAGCAGCAGCGTCTGTTGACCTGCTGACGTCATAGTGACGCAATGCTGACGCAGTAAGTATTTCTGGAATTAAAATAAATCAGGAAATGATTTATAAATTTCAGAAAATACCCCAAACTTCTAAAAAATCATATAAAATCAACCGTAACTCCAAATGAAACAAATTATATATGAAAAATTACCAGAAAAATTCAAGGAATCCATCTGTACGATTTCCATGCATGTTAGAGCAACTTATCACTACTGTTTAGGACAAATGAAGGGAATGGCATTTAAATAATCACATATGGAGTTTGAATTTGAATCTTGTATTCAAACCAACCCCATTTAACTTGTTGCTAGATGCATTAGCCCAAAACACATTCATTTTGCCATGTCATGATCATGCATCATATTGTGCATTGCATTGATTGTGTTCCCTTCTGTGTTGCCGGTATTTGTCCCCTCTCGATAGACGTGATACCGATGATGTGATCGTTGACACTGATGAAGACTCAATGCTATCTTCAGAAGTGCCAGGCAACCAAAACCCCCTTGTTCATTCCGATACAATCCTACTCTCTCGCTCCTGCTCTCTTTTAATGCATTTGGACAACACCGATTCATCTGTTACTTGCTGTGGTAGCTGAACCCTTTATCCTTTGCATGACCTGTCATTCCACAGTAAATAGATGAAACCCACTAGCATGAGTAGGAGTTGTTTGAGCCCTGTTGTGCCTACTCATTCATGCTTGTTTGTCATGCCTGCTACTGCTTAGAGTTGAGTCAGGTCTGATTCATCGGGGATGAATCAGAGGTGTGTGAACATCTCCTACTGTGTGTGAGCTAAGTGTGTGAACACGATTTGGTAAAGGTAGCGGTGAGAGGCCATGTAGGAGTACATGGTGGGTTGTCTCATTGAAGCCGTCCTTAGGAACTAAGTTCTGTGTTTGTGATCCATGATTCAGCTACTACCATGCATTGGGCCCTGAAATATGACCCCGCTCGACTTCTTATTCACCCTTGTCCTTTGTCCTGGAGTTGCAAGTAGTTTCTGGTGTTTGTAGTATGCTGGAGGCCGTGGACAGCGCTGACCGTAGGGGTGGGCTGTGATGCGGTAGGCACGTGGCCGGGTATACCGGGCGCCCGTTTGGTGTCACGGAACCCTGTTCACGTCGTTTGGGGCTGTGAGCGAAACTCCGGCCGGATCTCCTCATGGATGGAACCCGAATAGGCGATAACCCTGGACTAGAGACTTGAGTGTTTAGGTAGGTCATGGTCTACACCCACGTCGGCTTTCGCTTGAAGTCTGCCGAGCACATGTTGTGTGCAGACGCTAAGTGGTGGAAACATGTATGAAGAAGTACACCCCTGCAGGGTTAACATCATCTATTCGAATAGTCGTGTCCGCGGAAAAGGACTTCTGGGTTGCTTATATCAGTTCATAGACAAGTGAAAGTGGATACCCTAAAATACGCAAGATAAGCGTGAGTGCTATGGATGGCGTTCTCGTAGGGAGACGGGAGCGGATCCATAGTGGTGTATTGATATGGTGAATATGTGGACTCGTGTGCGCCACCTCAAAAGAGTTACTTGCAGTCGTAGTTCAGGATAGCCACCGAGTCAAAGCTGGCTTGCTGCAGTTAAACTCCACCATCCCCTTTGTTGATAATGATGCATATGTAGTTAGTTCTGATGTAAGTCTTGCTGGGTACATTTGTACTCACGTTTGCCTATTTTATGTTTTTGCAGAGAGACTTCGGTCTCGCTAGTAGTTCCACGTGGACTTTGACGTTTAGCTTGTTATCTCAGCTACGATCTTGTGCCCTCGGCAGGATCTGGTAGATAGTCAGGCTTCTCAGCCTTTTTCATTTCTAGATGTCTATACTCAGACATGTTAAGCTTCCGCATGTGCTTTGACTTGTATGCTCTGATTGTTGGGTCATGAGACCCATGTTTGTAATATCTCGCTCCTCAGAGCCTATTGAATAAATACTTGAGTCGTAGAGTCATGTTGTGATGCCATGTTGTATTTGCACATATCGAGCATATTGTGTGTATGTTATTGAAATGCTTGGTATGTGTGGGATCTGACTATCTAGTTGTTTATCCTTAGTAGCCTCTCTTACCGGGAAATGTCTCCTAGTGTTTCCACTGAGCCATGGTAGCTTGCTACTGCTCCGGAACACTTAGGCTGGCCGGCATGTGTCCTTCTTCGTTCCTGTGTCTGTCCCTTCGGGGAAATGTCACGCGATGAATACCGGAGTCCTATTAGCCCGCTACAGCCCGGTTCACCGGAGTCCTGCTAGCCCAGTGCTACAGCCTGGATTCACTCGCTAATGACCGACACGTTCGATGCTGGGTCATGGATGTCTGTCCCTGTAAGTTAGTGCCACTTTGGGTTCACGACTAGTCATGTCAGCCTGGGTTCTTTGTCATATGGATGCTAGCGACACTATCATATACGTGAGCCAAAAGGCGCAAACGGTCCCGGGCCAGGTAAGGTGGCACCCGTGGGAATACCGTGCGTGAGGCCGCAAAGTGATATGATGTGTTACATGCTAGATCGGTGTGACTTAGGATCGGGGTCCTGACACACAAGTCCGAGGGTGGTGAACGGTCAAAGAATCAAACTATATATCTCAGGTAATCCTATCAATGTTGAAACTAATACTATTGAGACCGTAACCCCGGAGGAATACATAAGGGACACTTTCGAGAACGTTTTAAACTCCGAAAAGGAATAGGTATGTGGTACGGTAAGTAAACCGACTCCAAAAAAATTCTAATGGCAATTTTCCTCCATTTTGGAATATTTAAGAATTTTGAGAAGCAAGAAGTAATCCGAGAAGGACATGAGGCCTCCACGAGGGTGGAGGGCGCTCCCACCCTTATTGGGCGTGCCCCCTGTCTCGTGGCCACCTCGTGTGCCTCCTGGACTCCGTTTTCTTGCACGTTACGTATTTTGGTCGGTAAAAATTCATTATATAATCCCATGAAGGTTTTGACCACCGTATCACGCAAAACCCCTCTGTTTTTGTTTCGAGTTGTTCCTGTTGCAGATTAAGAGCAAGATGTCTTCTCAAGAGTTAGTCGGAGAGAGTCGGGTGTCTCACCAGACACCAGGTCTAGGAGCAAATAGCGATGCTTATCACTTTGAACCATCAACGGAGGATGAGATGGAGGCTGACTTGAAAAGGATAGATGCCATGGAGGAAGATCAAGAAGTTACCTCTCGCTTCCAAGAAGGATTCATGATGGGGGAACTACATAGCTCGGCTATTCCAAATTCGGTCATCCCTTCCAACGTTAAATTTCTTTCTTATAAAAACATGAAAAAGAGCGTCACTTGTTCTCCGGAAGCTATGCAATATCCTTGGGTAAAGGGAGCTTTAGCTGTTACGGGCAAGCTCCGCAAGGAAATTATGGACCTCAAACAACAAGTCAATAAGCTCGAGGAGGAGAATCGTATCCTGAGGGGCATCATCGCCAAGAAGATTACAACACCAACGATGAAGAAGGAGACATAATTACATGGGTATGGGCACTCCCCTTGGCAACTACCAAGCTTGGGAGAGGTGCCCCGGTATCATATCACCATCACACTCCTATCTTTACCGATTTACTTAGTTCGATCCTTTTAGCAATATCTTGATCTAGTAGATTGAAGTTTTGGTATCAAGTAATTTTGAGTTTTGCTTTGTGATCTCTTTATGTATTCGAGTCCGTGAGCTATCTATAATAAAGATTAGTGTTGAGCCAAGGGCTTTGCTATCTTGTTATGATCTTGAGGAAGTAGAAAGAATAAAAAAGAATAAAAGAGTTCATATTGATCTTATGGATAGTAATGACTTCACATATAAAGAGTATGAGGCATAAAAGTTTTTGAGAGTTGACAAACATAGTTTTGGTCATTGTTGCAACTAATAGGAAGTAATAAGGAAAGAGAGGTTTTCACATATAAATATACTATCTTGGACATCTTTTATGATTGTGAGCACTCATTAAGTATGACATGCTAAAGGGTTCATGTTGGACAAGGAAGACAACGTAATGGTTTATGTTTTCTCACATCTCAATTAAAGTATATTGTCATTGATCTTCCCAACATGTTGAGCTTGCCTTTCCCCCTCATGCTAGCCAAAATTCCTTGCACCAAGTAGAGATACTACTTGTGCTTCCAAATACCCTTAAACCTAGTTTTTCCATGAGAGTCCACCATACCTACCTATGAATTGAGTAAGATCCTTCAAGTAAGTTGTCATGTTGCAAGCAATAAAAATTGCTCTCTAAATATGTATGACTTATTAGTGCGGAGAAAATAAGCTTTATACGATCATGTGATATGGAAGTAATAAAGCGACGGACTGCATAATAAAGGTTCATATCACAAGTGGCAATATAAAGTTACGTTCTTTTGCATTAAGATTTTGTGCATCCAACCCTAAAAGCACATGACAACCTCTGCTTCCCTCTGCAAAGGGCCTATCTTTTACTTTATGTCTTTTACTTTATGCAAGAGTGAAGGTGATCTTGACCTTTCCCTTTTTCATTTTATCCTTTGGCAAGCACCTCGTGTTGGTAAGATCCTTATATATATATATATATATATATATATATATATATATATATATATATATACATACATATATATATATATACATACATATATATATACATATATATATATATATATATACAGACGGTCTATTCTGCTAACATTAGCAGAATAACTATTCTGCACACCACTTCCGCACTGCATGCTGAATGCAAGTGCACGTCATTCTTTGAACCAAGTGTGCTGCAGTACTCACACGAGTGAACTTCTCGTCGAAAAAAATTGCACGCGTTATTTTTTTGGTACTGTTTTCGCTCTAATATTTTAACTGTTTACTGAAATGAGGCGTGTAATATACCGTTAAAAAGCTATGGATTAGGCACAACTTCGATATGTTGAACACTTTTCGAGATTCCACACAGTTTAAGAGCAGTTTTGAAAATGGTGCGGCCCATGACGAGTGGCAGCAAGCATTTTTTCACGATTTCTTCTAAACCGCTCGACGGAATGAAGCAAATGATACGCCGTTGGATAGATATCATCGAGGCGCATATTTTTATTATATAATTGCTTCTCTAATTCCTTACGGTTTAAGAGCAGTTTCAAATTTACTAAATCGCGGAATTCTGTTTTTTAAATTTTTTCAAATTTTTGGTACTGTTTTCGCTTCAGTTTTTGAACCGTTTGTCGAAACGAGGCATGTGATATGCCATTGGAAAGCTACGAACAAGGCGCAACTTTCTTTTGTTGAAATATTTTTGAAATGCCTTATTGTTTTAAGTTAATTTTGAAAATCGTGCGGCGGACGACGAGTGGCAGTTGCCATTTTTCATGAAATTTTTACAAACTGCTGATCAGAATGATTCAAATGATACGCCGTTGGAAAGATATCGACGAGGCGCAACTTTTTCATGTAGAACACTCTCTCTACTTCTTTACGGTTTAAGGGGAATTTCGAATTTACCGAAATACGGACACTCTGTTTTTCGCGACACCCAAATCGACGTGGGTACTTCATCCGACTGAAAACCGCACTGCATCGAACGAGTAAGAGAACTGCATAATTTTGTTTTGTCAAACGTAATTTTTTCTCAAACGAGTTTTGTTGTCTTTTTTTTATTTTTTTTTGTGAACGAGAGTGGACCGTAGAGAGGAGGCAAGTGAACCGCGACATATATCGAAGTGAACCTCATTACTATCTTTGTTGTTGCACTAAATTTTTAGCACTTTCATTTTTTGGGCACAAGTGAACGACATCACTCTCAAAAGTGAACCACATCCATGGACCAAACGCACTGCATATGTTGATGTAGTCAACTGAATTTTAAAACGCGTGAAACAAATTGCACTTCATAGGGGTAATGAGCTGCTACACAAATTAGAATGAACTACTTTTTTTGTCTTCTTCAAACAATTTTATTCAAGATATCAACACTGCAAATAGGAGACTAGCGAACTGCACCAGAATAGACCCGAGTTTTTACTCCCATGGACCGTACTGCACCAAGAACACACCCAACCTTTTCGGAGGTGGCTGAACCGCATGACTACCCCAGCCGAGCTGCACACGCTATCTTGAGTCGATGACCAACAAAAAAAAGAAAATCAACACTAGCCAGATAAAAAAACACTCGTAGCCAGCCAAACTGCATTTGAGGACAACCGAGTTGCAATAGATCACATCACAAGTACTTGTACAAAAAATAAACCACACAGACACCCGTGAAGGACTCCATGTCACAGCCCACCCGACTTCAATTCCACTTCTCTTAACTTCTTCAGATCCCAAAAGAAATGCAAAATCGCACAAGAATGAAATAGTGAGCTGCAAAACACAAAACAGTGAGCCACATGAGCAAAACAGTGAAGTACAATTAGTATTTTTTGCAATGTACCCATGAACTGAACCTCTTTTTCATCAAGTTTTTCACCTTTTTTGTTTTCTTCTAAAAAGAAGTGAGCTAGCAAAGCCGATAAAATGATCTACACTCAGATGGAAATGGGTTCAAACGAAAAATGCGAGCTCTGGAAAATAATACTGCAAAAAACGTATGCCAAAACTGCATGCCAGCGGGCCGCGAACTGCCCCGGCTGAAGATGTGAGCTGCGGGAAACTCTGGCCGTGTGTAATTGCCCCGTGGATGAAGGCGCAACGAGTGGAGAACTTGCAGTACGGCGAGGTGTGCACTGCACACGACAAAGTTGGGCGGGATGTCATTGACCTGCGGCACCCTCGCCCCGTGTTGGGCGTCCCGGCCTTGATACCGCAGACGAGGGATGAAGGATGGCGAGGCAGATCTTTGCTGAATCCCCACCACACCCGAAAGATTGTAGGCACCGGGCGGAGCAGCCGTCGAATGAGAGGATACGCCGGCGAGAGGCCGCCATTGTGCCTGAGGCGGAGGGGTGAAGGGGATTTTTTGGTCAACGGATCAGTAGGGGGCGGTGGCAACAGGGGGACTCGCTCCATTGATTTCAACCACTGGCGCCGCGTGTTCTCTTCCCCGCCACCGCCCCGCGCCCTGGGTTCCCTGCGAGGCGCCTCTGCCCCGGCGACCACCTCCACCTGCCACTCGCCTGCGTGCATCTCTCGCACCATCCTCCCCCGATAGTAGCCCACGCGCCGCCTGCACCCTCACCCTCCACCTGCTCCGCCGACAGTGCCTGGCTCCTCGGAGCCCGTGAATCAGGCCAAGTGGACACTAGCGATGGTGGGGAGGCGGATGAAGGTAGCTGGTAGAGAGGTGACTGGATCTGGTTTTCACCACGGCGATCCCAGGTGGAGGTGGCAGGGGAGGCTTCCCGAGGGGACTTAGGCAGGGCAAGGACAGAGAGGGAGGAGGTGGGACGACGGTGGTGGGGTGTGACGGCGGCGGAAGGTGGGTGTGGGGCACGATGGTGTGCGGGGAAGAAGGTGGGTCGGGGTGGAGGTGTGTACGTCCGGTGGAAGAAGGTGGGTGGGTGGTGGGCTGCTGCAGTTTTTCTATGGTAACTGTGTTTTGTGGTGCGAGGCTGGGTGTTAGCAGAATAAGCGATTTGGTGTGCAGAATAAGACTCTTAAGGGAGTTATTAGAATAGACCCACCCTATATATATATATATATATATATATCCAAATGGATGTAAGTTAGCATGAGCTACTATTGTTGACATCACCCAAAGGTGAATACGTTGGGAGGCAACATTATAAGCCCCTATCTTTCTCAGTGTCCGATTAAAACACCATAACCACAAGTATTGCATGAGTGTTAGCAATTGTAGAAGACTATATGATAGTTGAGTATGTGGACTTGCTGAAAAGCTCTATTATTGACTCTTTCTGATGTTATGATAAATTGCAATTGCTTCAATGACTAAGATTATAGTTTGTTAGTTCCCAATGAAGTTTATGAACCATACTTGACATTGTGAATCGATCATTACTTGAGCATAAGAAATCATATGACAAAATCTATATATGTTGCTGTTATAAGAATGATCATGATGCCCTCATGTCCGTATTTTATTTTTATCGACACCTCTATCTCTAAACATGTGGACATATTTTTCGATTTTGGCTTCCGCTTGAGGACAAGTGAGGTCTAAGCTTGGGGGGTTGATACGTCAATTTTGCATCATGCTTTTATATCATTATTTGTTGCATTTTGGGCTGTTATTACACATTATGTCCCAATACTTATGGCTATTCTCTCTTATTTTACAAGGTTTACCATGAAGAGAGGGAATGCCGGCAGCTAGAATTCTGGCTGGAAAAGGAGCAAATATTGGAAACCTATTCTGCACAGCTCCAAAAATCCTGAAACTCCACGAAAGTTATTTTTGGAATTAATAAGAATTATTGAGCGAAGAAAACACCAGAGGGGGCCCACACCCTGTCCAGGAGGGTGTGGGCGCGCCCACCCCTACTGGGCGCGCCCCCTGTCTCTTGGGCCCCCTGGTGGCCCTCCGGTGCCCATCTTCTGCTATATGAAGGCTTTTACCCTGGAAAAAATCATAAGCAAGCTTACGGGATGAAACTCCGCCGCCACGAGGCGGAACCTTTGCGGAACCAATCTAGGGCTCCGGTGGAGCTGTTCTGCCGGGGAAACTTCCCTCTGGGAGGGGGAAATCATCTCCATCATCATCACCAGCGATTCTCTCATCGGGAGGGGGTCAATCTACAGCAACATCTTCACCAGCACCATCTCCTCTCAAAACTCTAGTTCATCTCTTGTATCCAATCTTGTATCAAAACCACAAATTGGTACCTGTGGGTTGCTAGTAGTGTTGATTACTCCTTGTAGTTGATGCTAATTGGTTTACTTGGTGGAAGATCATATGTTCAGATCCTTAATGCATATCAATACTCCTCTGATTATAAACATGAATATGCTTTTTGAGTAGTTATGTTTGTTCATGAGGACATGGGTGAAGTCTTGCTATTAGTAGTCATGTGAATTTGGTATTCGTTTGGTATTTTGATGAGATGTATGTCGTCTCTCCTCTAGTGGTGTTATGTGAATGTCGACTACATGACACTTTACCATTATTTGGGTCTAGAGGAAGGCATTGGGAAGTAATAAGTAGATGATGGGTTGCTAGAGTGACAGAAGCTTAAACCCTAGTTTATGCGTTGCTTCGTAAGGGGCTGATTTGGATCCATATGTTTCATGCTATGGTTAGGTTTACCTTAATACTTCTTTTGTAGTTGTGGATGCTTGCAATAGGGGTTAATCATAAGTGGGATGCTTGTCCAAGTAAGGGCAGTTCCCAAGCACCGGTCCACCCACATATCAAATTATCAAAGTACCGAACGCGAATCATATGAGCGTGATGAAAACTAGCTTGAGGATAGTTCCCATGTGTCCTCGGGAGCGCTTTTATCATTATAATAAATTGTGCAAGCTTGTACTTTGCTACAAAAAGGATTGGGCCACCTTACTGCACTTATTTACTTTTATTGCTTTATACCCGCTACAAATTATCTTATCACAAAACTATGTGTTACCTACAATTTCAGTGCTTGCAGAGAATACCTTACTGAAGACCGCTTGTCATTTCCTTCTACTCCTCGTTGGTTTCGACACTCTTACTTATCGAAAGGACTACGATAGATCCCCTATACTTGTGGGTCATGATGTTCCTTTTTGGTCTGACCGTTTGCCGAAGATCCTGCATGTTGATCCTGCTCTTGTGCTACTGTTTTGGCACTGCCATGATAAAGCAGTAATGTTATTATTTTGCACCTTAATATAGTGGAACTATTAATTTGAGGCAATGTTTTGGCACCACTAGTGCCACTGTTTTTTTATATATCGAAAGAGGGGGTTCCTTCCGATTTCATTAAAGAAACCCAACCATAGAGAACCATTATCCGACAACATCTCAGTGTAAATGGGCAGTTATGCAACTCGAACAGACTGAGTACTAGCAGGAGACAAGTTCGCAACATAAGCTAGGCAGGTAGGGGGATGCAGCACCAGCTCGACCAAGTTTGGATTCCAACCCAAATGCTACCACAGAAACATCAGGGAGAAGATAGGGACTGAAAGAGCCAGCTTCAGCATCCCAGTCTAAGCACCCCCGGCCTCCATCCTTGCGACGCACGGTACACCTTGTTTGCCACCTGCTCAACCCTAGTGCCACTGATAAAATGAAGCAACAATATAGTTAAAATAGAGCGAGTGTGAAAGTGCTTCCCTTTGTTAATGTATGTTTCATCAACGAGTCCCATTGTTAAAGTTTAAGCGTTTCTGCAAACTAGGGTGCTTAATTTTAGTTGATCCACACAAAAATAGGGATTTGAATGTCTCAAGGCCCCTCCCTGTACTACCGTTGTACACTGATGTTCATCACTTGTAGAAGGCGTGTCAGGGAGACTTGGGACGATTTCCAGTATGAGGCATACCGTATGAGGCGTCGCAGGGCCCATCTCACCCTCGCAGCATGGCATACTAAAAGCACAAGTGCTCCCTGGGTGATTTTGGTAATTTATGTCAACATATCTCTTGTTCAACTAACACTTTTACCTAGTATGTTTCAGATAAGTTCAACAATGAAGTGGCATGCACTAAAGGATGTGGAACCCCTTCAAGATGCTAAGGACAAAGGATTGGCTCAAGCTTCAAGCACAAGACTACATTTTCTATTTTAGTGATCCAAGATCACATTGAGTCTATAGGAAAAGCCAATACTATCAAGAGGGGATGAGGTGTTGCTTAATGGCTTGCATGCTCAAAGTGCTTAGTGATATGCTCCAAAGCTCTCAACTACTTTCTCACATCCACATATGACCTAAACCAAAATTCAAACTCGGCCCCACCGATACTTTATATCCGACGCCACCGAGTTCAGATGTCATAGCCACTGCCACAAACCCTGGCAAATCGATATCACTGATAGGGATCTCGGTCTCACCGAGATGGGATTGCAATCTCTCTGTATGTCCATTACCAAGATCTGTCTCACCGAGTTTGTCTAACCGGTCCTACCGAGATTGCAATGTAAACTCTCTGGCTCCCTTTCGTACATTTCGGTCTCACCGAAATGAGCGAACCGGTCCCATCGAGTTTACCTGACCAACTCTCTGGTTAGCTTATTACCAAAATCGGTCCCACCGAGTTTGTGTAATCGGTCTCACCGAGATTATGTTATGCCCTAACCCTAACCATATCGGTCCTACCGAGTTGCATGTTGGTCCCACCGAAAATCCTAACGGTCACTAGATTTGCTGAATCGGTCCGACCGAGTTTATCAATTCGATCCCACCGAGATTGGCAAGTTGTGTGTAACGGTTAGATTTTGTGTGCAGGCTACATATACCCCTCCACCTCCTCTTCATTCATGGAGAGAGCCATCAGAACGAACTTACACTTCCAACTTACGTTTTCTGAGAGAGAACCACCTACTCATGTGTTGAGACCAAGATATTCCATTCCTACCATATGAATCTTGATCTCTAGCCTTCCCCAAGTTGCTTTCCACTCAAATCCTCTTTCCACCAAATCCAAATCCTGTGAGAGAGAGTTGAGTGTTGGGGAGACTATCATTTGAAGCACAAGACCAAGGAGTTCATCATCAACACACCATTTGTTACTTCTTGGAGAGTGGTGTCACCTAGATTGGCTAGGTGTCACTTGGGAGCCCCCAACAAGATTGTGGAGTTGAACCAAGGAGTTTGTAAGGGCAAGGAGATCGCCTACTTCATGAAGATCTACCGCTAGTGAGGCAAGTCCTTCGTGGGTGACAGCCATGGTGGGATAGACAAGGTTGCTTCTTCATGGACTCTTCTTGGGTGGAGCCCTCCGTGGACTCGCGCAGCCGTTACCCTTCGTGGGTTAAAGTCTCCATCAACATGGATGTACGATAGCACCACCTATCGTAACAATGACAAAAACATCCGTCTCTCCAATTGTGTTTGAATTCTCCAATCCCACCCCTTTACATTCTTGCAAGTTGCATGCTTTACTTTCCGCTGCTCATATACTCTTTGCATGCTTGCTTGAGATGTATTGTGATTGTTAAACTTGTGCCAAAACTCCACTTAAACTTAAAGAAACTAAAAACTGCTACTTTTAGCATCTAGTGTCTAATCACCCCCCCCCCTCTAGACACCTCTTCTCGATCCTTTCAATTGGTATCAGAGCTTTGGTCTCCATTGCTTTGGGTTAATCACCATTGGAGGAAGATGGATGAGTCTACTTTAGACATAGAGTGCCTATACTTGATGGAGAGTATTTTCATGAGTGAAAAAATGAGATGCTTGTGATTTTCAATCAATATCATTTGAACAAGTACATTGCTAGCCCTTGTGCACCTCATGTTGATCCTATGCATCCTACCCTTGATGAGTCAATTGACATGATTAGGAATCTTAGAACTGTTAATCTATCACTAGAGGCTTGCCTAGAAACTTGATTGGAAACTTGCCTACTCTTGAGTGTTCCTACACTATATGGAAATTTCTTGAGGAACGATTTCCGGATTACTCCTTGAAAAATCTAAATGAAATTCTTCATAAGTCTATTGCCTTGAGTAAGATGAATTCCAATGATCCTATGTTTGGTGATTGTCTATTTAAACTTACAAATCTTATGCGTGCCAAAGGACATGTTGGAATCATTAGCGATATTATTTCCAAAGCTATTAAAATTCATAAAGAAGATCATTGTCAAACTCACTCTAATGAATCACCCTCTCTAGGATTTGATCCACCACATGATAATGTTGAACATGGATACTATGACGAGGATGATGATAGTGACTTTGATCTTGATGATGCAATGAGACACTTTGGTCTTATGGCAAATCTTCGGGGATATATGGCAGGAGGAAAGGAATGGGTTCTTGATAGTGGGTGTACCGATCACATGACCAGAGATAAAGATATGTTTCGTGAGCTTGCTGAAAACGATGGTCCTCGAAAGTATGTCACTTTCGGTGACAACTCAAAGGGTAAGGTGGTTGGCCTCGGTAAGGTGGCCATCTCACATGATAGCTCCATTCAAAATGTTATGCTCATTGAATCTCTTGGCTTACTTTCAGTATCTAGACTTGCTGATTTCGGTTTCAATGTCCTATTTACTGAAGTAGATTGCCAAGTGTTTCGTAGAGATAATCATAAAATGGTCTTTGCCGGTATACGTAGAGATCTTTACATTGTTGATTTCACTAAAAAGGCTCAACCTAGAACTTGCTTTATTGCTAAATCCTCTAAAGGTTGGTTATGGCATAGACGATTAGGTCATGTTGGCATGCGAAACCTTGACAAGCTTATTAAAGGAAATCATATCCTTGGTGTTAACGATGTCATATTTGATAAGGATAGACTTTGTAGTGCTTGTCAAGCAGGTAAACGGGTTGGAGGAAGGCATCCCGTGAAGAACATCATGACCACAAGGAGGCCACTTGAGCTACTTCACATGGATCTCTTTGGTCCCAACGCTTACTAGAGTCTCGGTGGAAATTCTTTTGGTCTAGTTATAGTTGATGATTTTTCAAGATTTACGTGGGTGTTCTTTCTCGATGATAAATCGCAGGTCCAAAAGATCTTCAAAAACTTCGCTAGGAAGGACCAAAATCAATTTGAAGTGAAGATCAAGAAGGTTCACAGCGACAATGGAACGGAGTTCAAGAATGCAAATGTGGACACCTTTCTTGACGAAGAAGGGATTTCACATGAGTTCTCGGCTATGTACACACCTCAACAAAATGGAGTTGTTGAGAGGAAGAACCGGACGCTCATCGAAATGGCAAGAACGATGCTTGATGAGTACAAGACGCTGAAGCACTTTTGGGCAGAAGCGGTTGAGACAGCTTGTCATGCAACAAATCGCTTGTATCTTCACAAGCTACTCGGCAAGACGGCATACGAGCTCCTCACCGGTAACAAACCCCAAGTTGGATACTATCGAGTATTCGGCTCAAAGTGCTACATTCTTGATAAGCATCGTCGTTCTAAATTTTCTCCTAAGTCTCATGAAGGTTTCCTACTTGGTTATGGCTCTCTCACACTTACCGTGTCTACAATAATTTCACCCAAAATGTTGAAGAGATGGTAGATGTGAAGTTTGATGAATCTAACAGCTCACAAGTAGAGCAATTGCCAATTGATGTAGGATACAAAGACCCCTCAGAAGCAATCCAAGACTTGTCTATTGGCAAGATTTGTCCAATGAAGGTGAAGGAGAGTACCTCGTCCGTCCAAGTGGAAGCTTCTACCTCACGACAAGGTGAACCAAGAGTTGATACAGAAGCATCCACAAGTGGGACACACCAAGATGTAGAAAACGAGGAAGTACACCAAGAATGTCAACAACCTCCTTCTCCACCACGACAAGAGAACGACAACGCCAACAATGAAGAAGGATAAGAAGAAGAACAAGATGAAGAAGATGTTCAACCAAGACCCAAGCAAAAGCTTTCAAGAGTTCGAGCAAGAATTGCTAAAGACCATCCCGTCGAGAAAATCTACAATGATATTCAAACCGGGAGAATCACTCATTCTAAAACTCGTTAAGCTAACTTTTGTGAACACTATTCATTCATCTCTAGCATTGAACCTATGAAGGTTCAAGAAGCTTTGGAAGATCAGGATTGGATAAAGGCTATGCATGAAGAGCTACACAACTTTGAGAGGAATCAAGTTTGGACATTAGTTGAGAAGCCTGACAACAACCACAACATCATCGGTACCAAATGGGTGTTTCGTAACAAGCAAGATGAAGATGGACAAGTAGTTCGCAAAAAACCATGTCTCGTCACCCAAGGCTACACACAAGTCGAAGGTATGGACTATGGTGAGACTTATGATCCCGTTGCTAGACTTGAGTCCATTCGCATCTTACTTGCCTATGCTAATCACCATGATATCACCTTGTACCAAATGGACATTAAAAGTGCTTTTCTAAATGGTGAAATAGAGGAGGAAGTCTATGTTAAACAACCTCCCGGTTTTGTCAATCCAAAGAAACCTAATCATGTTTACAAACTCCACAAAGCTCTTTATGGACTTAAACAAGCTCCTAGAGCTTGGTATAAGTGCTTGACCAAGTTCCTTATTGAAAAAGGGTTTGAAATTGGAAAAATTGATTCTACTCTTTTTACTAAAAGGGTCAATGGAGAATTACTTGTATGCCAAATTTATGTCGATGATATTATATTTGGATCAACTAACCCTCATTTTAGTGAGATGTTTGGATAGCTAATGTCAAAGAAGTTTGAGATGTCGATGATGAGTGAACTCAGATGCTTTCTTGGGTTGCAAATCAAGCAAACTAAGGAAGGTACTTTCGTCTCTCAAACAAAGTATAGCAAGGACTTATAAGAAGTTCAATATGTAAGAATGCAAAGGTATGACTACACCCATGCCTACTAGTGGACATTTTGATTTGACCAAAGATGGTGAACCGGTCGATCAAAAGGTTTATCGCTCTATGATTGGTTCATTTTTGTATCTATGTGCTTCACGTCCCGATATTATGCTAAGTGTGTGCATGTGTGCACAATATCAAGCTGCACCTAAAGAATGTCATCATAAGGCCGTGAAAAGGATAGTGAGATACTTAATTCATACACCAAATTTTGGCATTTGGTATCCAAAGAGGGCCTCTTTCGATCTTGTTGGCTACTCCGACTCGGACTATGCCGGTGACAAGGTTGATAGAAAGTCCACTTCGGGTACTTGTCAATTCCTTGGTAGATCTCTTGTATCTTGGTCTTCCAAGAAACAAAACTCGGTATCCTTGTCTACCGCCAAAGCGGAATACATTGCCGGTGGTTCATGTTGTGCTCAATTACTTTGGATGACCCAAACTCTTAAAGATTATGGGATATATGTGAAACATGTTCCATTACTTTGTGACAATGAGAGTGCTATCAAGATTGCTCACAATCTCGTGCAACAGTCTCAAACTAAGCATATTGAAGTTCGTCATCATTTCATTCGAGATCATGTTGCTAAAGGGGACATTAATCTTAAGCATGTTCACACCGAAAAACAATTAGTGGATATTTTCACCAAACCTCTTGATGAGAAAGTGTTTTGCACGCTGAGAGGTGAATTGAACATCATTGATGCTTCAAACTTGGAGTAGGAACTCCATCTTGGATACATGCAATACATGAGCTTATAACAAATCCTTGATATTTCTCTTATGATGGTAATTTTACGTCTTGGATATATTTGCACCCTGCATGTTATCTAACCGTTGTAGGTACTTGGATGAATCTAACTCTATGAGATTGCAACTCACTCACTTTTTAAGCAATCTCTACATCACCAAGTCTCTACACAATGGTGGTTGAAGACAAGGAAGCACGGAACCATTCAAACATATCCTTTGACAAATTTATTGTTGAGTTTCATGATTGTCATCTTGGATACACAAGTGCTCTTCCTTGCAAAACTAACCCATGTAGGTAGATGAACTCAAATTCCAAGTGGTGCTCCCAACTCTTATGAGCTACATCAACCTTGAGAAACCCACACAAGTTCGACTACATGATCATGATCAACACCACCACCCAAGGTATGTTATTCCATCTTAGAGAAGCTTTACTCCAAGTCATGAGTCAAAGCAACTCGACAAGATGTGAATACATCAAGATGCTTAAACGAAAATGGTAACCCCATTTTGAGCTTAAACAATGAGTATGACCTATGGTCAAGTGATCTCACTTGACTCCTAAGTCAATATACTCTAACATAGGTGACTTTGTCGCCGACCAATTCTGGATGAAGTTCTCATGTGTTCTTTTCTGTGCTCTTGCATTTGTCTCATGCATATTTGTTTCCCCTTTCAAAAAAAACTTCATCTAGATTTCTTTTAAGTTTCTTCTCTTTTATTTTCTGTTCTGCATTCCCTACATCCAATTCATTGCAAATCTTTCAGTTAATTCCTTGCAAATCCTTGTGAGATCATACTTGTCTAGTGAGCTGAGGTGACAAGTGTTCTCTCTATGATGAACTCGGTTACACCGGTCTGTTCTTTTTGGTTCAACCAAATCCTTTCGACGCAATGGAAGAATACAGCTCGGTGCCACCGATTTCACTACAGGAAAGACATTTTGCCACTTGTTCCTGCATTACTTTATATCCAGCTCCACTCAATGAATCTTGTCCTCTACCAGCATCATATTTACTTAGTTGCTTTGTGTTGGGACTCAAGGACCAAACCCATTCATCAAAAATTCCAGAAGACCCTTCTTGGAAATTGATGTCAAAGGGGGAGAGAGAGATCACATCAAAGCTTAATCATATCTCTAGGGGGAGAGAATACTCAAGGAGAGAGTGTAATCTTCAAGGATCCCAGATGCTTGGTGTTCAAGAGGAGAGATGTTACATGTCTTCTAGAGAGGAAAGACATGTTCATATGTGCTTATCTGCATTAGCTCTGTTCATTTGTCTCTTTGAGCTCTGATTTTCTGTTCCCTATCTTCTCCCAGTATCCCATGCTAGATTCAGAGGGAGCAAGACATCCAAGGGAAAGAAATTCTTTAAATTCATTGCACATCTTTACCTTTGGGGGCATGTCTATATCCAATGTGGTACTTAGTACTTACACTCTACATGTCATCCCAGTCTTGGTATTCTTGTGGTTTCTTTTTGTTTGCTCTGGATAGTAGATGCATATGTGTTATCTAACCTTATTTTCACAGGTTTATTCCATCCTAAGCCAACTCAAGACCACAAGGTAAGTATATGCATCACAGTCATGTGTATGAGGAATTCTTGCTGATGTACATATTGTTTGCAAGAAGGACTCATGAGCATCAAGGTACATTTCCCACAATTCTTTGCTATGATGCATATAGCCAAGATACATGTAACCCATTGCCTACTCTGCCATGATTATGCATTCACATGCTTCTATATTCCATATTCACATGATTGCGTACATGTAGGGGGAGCCTATGCATGTTACATGTCCGTCCAAAGCTTTACTTGTTATTCTCCATATCTTTATCTAAAGCTTTGATCTATGTTGTCATCAATTACCAAAAAGGGGGAGATTGAAAGCACAAGTGCTGCCTGGGTGATTTTGGTAATTTATGTCAACAAATCTCTTGTTGAACTAACACTTTTACCTAGTATGTTTCAGATAAGTTCAACAATGAAGTGGCATGGACTAAAGGATGTGGAACCCCTTCAAGATGCTAAGGACAAAGGATTGGCTCAAGCTTCAAGCACAATACTCTACATTTTCTATTTTAGTGATCCAAGACCACATTGAGTCTATAGGAAAAGCCAATACTATCAAGAGGGGATGAGGTGTTGCTTAATGGCTTGCTTGCTCAAAGTTCTTAGTGATATGCTCCAAAGCTCTCATCTACTTTCTCACATCCACATATGACATAAACCAAAAGTCAAACTCGACCCCACCGATTCTTTCTATCCGGCGCCACCGAGTTTAGATGTCATAGCCACTGCCACACACCCTAGGCAAATCGGTATCACCAATAGGGATCTCAGTCTCACCGAGATGGGATTTCAATCTCTCTGTATGTCCATAACCAAAATCGGTCTCACCGAGTTTGTGTAACCGGTCCTACCAAGATTGCAATGTGAACTCTCTGGTTCCCTTTCGTAACATTTCGGTCTCACTGAAATGAGCAAACCGGTCCCACCGAGTTTACCTGACCAACTCTCTGGTTAGCTTATTACCAAAATTGGTCCCACCGAGTTTGTGTAATTGGTCTCACCGAGATTACGTTATGCCCTAACCCTATCCATATCGGTCCTACCGAGTTGCATGTTGGTCCCATCAAAAATCCTAATGGTCACTAGATTTGTTGAATCGGTCCGACCGAGTTTATCAATTCGGTCCCACCGAGATTGGCAAGTTGTGTGTAACGGTTAGATCTTGTGTGGAGGCTATATATACCCCTCCATGATAACCCACAAGTATAGGGGTTCGCAACAGCTTTCGAGGGTAGAGTATTCAACCCAAATTTATTGATTCGACAGAAGGGGAGCCAAAGAATATTCTTGAGTATTAGCAGTTGAGTTGTCAATTCAACCACACCTGGATAACTTAGTATCTGCAGCAAAGTATTTAGTAGCAAAAGTGGTATGATAGTAATGGTAATAGTAGAAACAGTAAAGATAAATGTTTTTGGGTTTTTGTAGTAGTTGTAACAGTAGCAACGGAAAAGTAAATAAGCGAACAATAATATATGAAAAGCTCGTAGGCAATGGATCAATGATGGATAATTATGTCGGATGTGATTCCTCATGCAATAGTTATAACATAGGGTGATATAGAACTAGCTCCAGTTCATTAATGTAATGTAGGCATGTATTCCGTAAATAGCCATACGTGCTTATGGAAAAGAACTTGCATGACATCTTTTGTCCTACCCTCCTGTGGCAGCGGGGTCCTAGTGGAAACTAAGGGATATTAAGGCCTCCTTTAATAGAGAACCGTACCAAAGCATTAACACATGGTGAATACATGAACTCCTCAAACTACGGTCATCACCGAGAAGTGTCCCGATTATTGTCACTTCGGGGTTGTCGGATCATAACACGTCATAGGTGACTATAGGCTTGCAAGATAGGATCAAGAACTCACATATATTCGTGAAAACATAATAGGTTCAGATCTGAAATCATGGCACTCGGGCCCTAGTGACAAGCATTAGGCATAGCAAAGTCATAGCAACATCAATCTCAGAACATAGTGGATACTAGGGATCAAACCCTAACAAAACTAACTTGATTACATGGTAAATCTCATCCAACCCACCACCGTCCAGCAAGCCTATGATGGAATTACTCACGCACGGCGGTGAGCATCATGAAATTGGTCATGGAGGATGGTTGATGATGACAACGGCGACGGATCCCCCTCTCCGGAGCCCCGAACGGACTCAAGATCAGCCCTCCCGAGAGAGATTAGGGCTTGGCGGCAGCTCCGTGTCGTAAAAATGCAATGAAACTTTCTCCCTGATTTTTTTCTCCACGAGACGGAAGATATAGAGTTGGAGTTGAGGTCGGTGGAGGTCCAGGGGGGCCATGAGATAGGGGGGCGCGGCCTACAGGGGGGCGCCCCCCTGTCTCGTGGACAGGCCCTGGGCCCCTTGGTGTATTTCTTTCGCCCAGAAATTCTTATTAATTCAAAAAGGAGCCTCCGTGGATTTGCAGGTCATTCCGAGAACTTTTCTTTTCTACACATAAAACAACATCATGGCAGTTCTGCTGAAAACAGCGTTAGTCCAGGTTAGTTTCGTTCAAATCATGCAAGTTAGAGTCCAAAACAAGGGCAAAAGTGTTAGGAAAAGTAGATACATTGGATACGTATCACTCCACCTCCTCTTCATTCGTGGAGAGAGCCATCAGAATGAACCTACACTTCCAACTTACATTTTCTGAGAGAGAACCACCTACTCATGTGTTGAGACCAAGATATTCCATTCCTACCATATGAATCTTGATCTCTAGCCTTCCCCAAGTTGCTTTCCACTCAAATCCTATTTCCACCAAATCCAAATCCTGTGAGAGAGAGTTGAGTGTTGGGGAGACTATCATTTGAAGCACAAGAGCAAGGAGTTCATCATCAACACACCATTTGTTACTTCTTGGAGAGTGGTGTCTCCTAGATTGGCTAGGTGTCACTTGGGAGCCTCCGACAAGATTGTGGAGTTGAACCATGGAGTTTGTAAGGGCAAGGAGATCGCCTACTTCATGAAGATCTACCGCTAGTGAGGCAAGTCCTTCATGGGTGACGGCCATGGTGGGATAGACAAGGTTGCTTCTTCGTGGACCCTTCTTGGGTGGAGCCCTCTGTGGACTCGCGCAGCCGTTACCCTTCATGGGTTAAAGTCTCCATCAAAGTGGATGTACGATAGCACCACCTATCGGAACCACGACAAAAACATCCGTGTCTCCAATTGCGTTTGAATTCTCCAATCCCATCCCTTTACATTATTGCAAGTTGCATGCTTTACTTTCCGCTGCTCATATACTCTTTGCATGCTTGCTTGAGATGTATTGTGATTGTTAAACTTGTGCCAAAACTCCACTTAAACTTAAAGAAACTAAAAACTGCTACTTTTAGCACCTAGTGCCTAATCACCCCCCCCCCTCTAGACACCTCTTCTCGATCCTTTCACATACTATGATACTATCGCAATATTTTCTTCTATTTATTAGTGCATGTTCCATCAACTAGTGCCACTATAATGTAACCACGCTTTTTCATTATCTGTGCAAACAGGGTTATTCAGCTGCATTTTGGTGGAACTGCACAAATGTACGGATGGAACCGGCATATATGCAGAGTGTGAGCTGTGCCAAGTTAAAATTACCGACACCAACCATGCTCCATGCACGCATTGGCATCCACCACCACCAGTGGGATGTGTGGCGCTCTCTGTGGACGGATCTTTCTCGGCAGCAAATCCTCTAACCAAATACTAGTAGCTTATATTGGCACTTTTCTAGGGAGTACCCTTTTTGAAAGAAGCACCAATCTATTTTTCTTTATTTGTACACAGTGTCACAACTTTGACGCAAAGGTCCAGAGATATTTTAGGGTGATTGGCGTAGTTACTCGGAGACTGATTGTAAGCATGATTTTCATTAGCTGTACACTGATTGTAAGCATGAGCAGATGGAAGATTAGGTTAGTGCGAAGCTTACCTTAAACCATACCGCCGCCGTTGAAACGAGGCGAGCGTCGAGGGAACCGTGGAGAATGGCGGGGAAGCGACGTCGCGCTATTCGGCGTCCTCTTGCGGTGGGAGAACGAATACTCCTGTGGCTCCGGCTGCTCTGTACCCTCATGAACGGCACACCGTACTAGATTGATTTGTTATCCTCTGGGTGCTCGACCTTCGATCTGTACACCCACCACCTCCGCCTGACTTTTGCCTCAGGCAAATATGTCTGCTCCATCGCCCAGAGGAGATACTCGATGAACTCGAAGGACTGCGGCGTGATTGCCGCCGAGGAGTACATCGCCATTGTCTCGCTCTTTCGCATACATTACCACATGGCCCTCACCGTCCTTGAAATATCCCACTCATTGTCAAACCAAGTAAGGATCTCCTTCAACCTGGCTAACTTTGCATGGTCTCCACCAGCAATCTGCTTGATTCGCTGTTGCAGCCTCTCCATACATGTCCTTCTGAGTGGTCCGGTGCTAGCTTTGGAAGATGGGAGGAGAGATGGTGGTCTTGCAATAGATAAGAGGGAGAGGTGAGACAGTGGTTTTTGAAATGGAGATGATGGAGAGGAGAGGAGGTGGTTTTGCAATGGAGAAGAGGGAGAGGCAAGACGGTTGTTTTGTAATGGAGATGATGGAGAGGAGAGGAGGTGGTTTTTCAATGGAGAAGAGGGAGAGGCGAGACGGTGGTTTTGGAATGGAGATGATGGAGAGGAGAGGAGGTGGTTTTGTAATGGAGAAGAGGGAGAGGAGCGTGCGGCAGCGATTTAGGATTGGACGAGAGGGCCGACGTGCTTTGACTGGATCAAAATCAAAATCAATTTACCCTTCAATTAAGAAAGTGACCCCACATTAACTAGTCTCCCTTTTATTCTGGGTCATAATTGACCATGATTTGTGCAAATAAAATATATGTTATACGTTGCAAAAATAATATAATTTGAAAGTACATTCAGATACGAACCAAACGATACAATTTTTGGTGACATGCATTCACATTTTGCTTGTCAAATATAGTACGTGGTCAAACTTTGACCCTAAATACGCAAAACAAAAAAATACTTCCAAGACCAACGCCGCTCTTCCGCTCTTCTCCTCTTAAACCACCGCCGCTCATCTCCTGTTCCAATCTAAATCTAGCGCCGCTCCTCTCCTCTTCCATTTGAAAACCACCGCCCCTCCTCTCTTGTTCCAATCCAAAACCAGTGTTGCTTCTCTCCCATTCTAATCCAAAACCAGCGTTGCTCCTCTCCTCTTCCATTCAAAAACCACCGCCGGCGAGTGAAGGTGCTATGGAGAAGTAGATCGATGGAGGAGTACAACCGATACGTGAGGATCATAGACAGCGACCATGTGAAGCTAGCTAGGATGTTGGAGATACTATCTTGGTTTGACAACAAGGACCAACTAGCGGCGACGGCGACATCCATGGCCAAATATCTGCAACAGAGCGAAAAGGCGGCGATACTCCCGGAGGGAGTCATCTGGGAGTACATAGAGTTGCTCCTCTGGGCCATGGAGCAAACAGATTCACCGAATCCAATCGTGAGGGAGCAGTGGTGGGAGTATCGATCCCAGATGGAGCATCCACCAGAGGTTGAAGGATCGAGCATCTACAAGGTGTCGTTTCTGAGGGTGTCATGCCAGAGCGAGCCGGTGGAGTCTTCGTCGACCGAACCCAACTACAAGAGGAGAAAAGCAGTTGGCCCAACGATGTTTCCCCGCCATCCTCTCCCTCGCCGTTCACATCGTCTCACGGGGCGGCTGTTTGCCGCCGAGGAATAGGAGGGGACTGCCCTCCCCTAGCCCAATAGCCGGGTAGGTAGTGAATTGTCAGAGGAGCTTAGGGTTGTCAGTATTTGCAGGTTGTGAATTGTGTTTTGTGTTGTGTATTTTGAGAGTACTTTGAGATATGAATGTCTTTTGAATTTCAGATTTGTAGTATTGAGCATATGAAGTATTTTATGAATTCTAGAGATCTATTTTTAGCACTTCAAAAAATGTAGTTTCATAGGAGTATAAAAGTGCAGACAATGTGATTCTCAGAGAAGAAACTGCAAGTTTTAGTTTCAAATAAGAAACTGCAAGTTCAGTTTCACATAAGAAACTGAACTTTCAGAGGCAGAGCATTTATATTAAGATGGCCTTTTCAAACAGTGTTAACATCATGTTGGAAGTTTTATTCATGGTCGAAAATGGAACTACCAGCCAGTTAACATCATGCTGATCAACGCTCATGCATAGCACATCTTCATATAATGCATAGTCAAAAAGATATGCTATTTCAAAATGCCCACACAATGTCGAGTGTGCGAAAAATAGAGAAAATGAGGGACGAAGTTTTGGCAACTGTTGGACGTGGTGTGTGTAGATGACAATGGGGACCCACATGTTAATAAGGCAGAGGCAAAAAATTTAGAGATATTTTCCCTGCATCAGGTGGAATCGAACCCGGGCGGAACAGCTGTCGGGTAGTGTCACTTGGCCACTAGGCTAGTTCAGTAGTTTCATTACTAATAAGGCACTTCCTTAGGTGATTGGATCTCCTCCTGTGCCTTTGTGCGCTCGCCATGGCGCCGCTGTCTGCCATTGTGAATATGCTGAACAAACGAGAGGAATCTGGAGAGGACTGTACGTGGAGAGGCGGACAGTCGGGACCCACCAAGTCTATGGTCGTACGCAAGCAAGTGCCTCATCGAAAAATGCTTCCTCCTAATGCTATACTGACGTTGGGGCCCACGGGTTTGTCAAGATAGTTACATTTTTAGGTGCTTCAACGTAGTTACTATAGGAGATAAATTCACAATGAAGCCGCAGAGCTGGCAGGTATCATTTATTATCACCGGGGCAGCAAGTATCAGCTGGGTTTTGGGATGCCCTATCTAGGCTTTCTTTTTTAACACGCGCAACCCACGACATGCTGGTTTGTATTTTCTTGTGGGCCGTCATCTATCGACCGGCCTATGGACCTCCCATCTGAGGTTTTATTTGAACATCGGCAGCCCAATTTATATTTTTTTTGAAGAAAACGCAGAGGTCTGTTCTATTTTTCTATATAAGAATAGGAACGCCTGGTCCAACTTATGTTTCCCTTCTAACTATATTATATATATTTAAATTATTTTATATGTTATTATATATTATTGTTATTGTCATCATATATTTAACAGATACTTACATATGTAAGAAAACAATATCTCATATCTTATTAACTTACAAAAATAGTTTCTTAACAATAAAATCCTGGATTTTTTTGGCAACGAAAATCCTTGTGATTGTGTACAAAAGCTTGGTAAGATTTAAGGACCAATGTAATAATAAATCACTTATTATTTAAATATATTTATAACAAAATGCTCAGCCCCTGTTATTTTTTTTGGAAAAATTGTTGCGTCCAACCCAACATTATAATTAGAATCAGCCCAGCAAAATCGTGTATTTCGAGAAATTGCAAATAGCCTATAATTTTATAGAAAAAATTAAATGGGCCGCATGGACGTTACATTATTTGTTCACCCAACCGTGCTAATGGACTGTAATTCTAAAATAAAGAGATCAAATTAACTGTAAATTCTACCCCGCAAAAAAAGACTGTAAATTCTGGAAAAAAAATGGGTTGAATATGTGCCACATTTTTTTAGACTGAAATGTGGGCCAATAGGTCGAAGCCAACGCAAGTCGTTGTCAATTTAGTCAACAAATGATTTTGACATTGTTAGCCGTTGGATTTACATCCAACAACTGGCATCCATCTTCAATCTCTCGTCTTCTTCCTCCAGCGCCACCGGGACCACCTGCTCCTGCCTCCTATTGCTAGCAGCTCTGCTTAGCATGCTTCACTGTGAAGCGCTACTCCATCGTTGGTCAGACCATCCCTCCACCCCTCCACACCTCCTGTTCTTCTCCACCGACTGCCTAACCACACAGCACCAGAACCAGTTAACCATCATACACCTCTCCATCTGTGACTCCACTCTCGTGTCTTCCCATCTCCAACTCGTTGTTGTCCGGGGCCTCGCCATCGTCCACCACCTTTGATGCGCTCAGCGCAGAGTGGTCAACATGGTCAATGAACGACACCATCGGAAGTAGACTGTGCGTGGAGATGCTGACAGCTGGGTCCACGGTCGCATGCAAGGAAATGCCTCCTTATTACGCGCAAAATAATGATTCCTCCACCTGACAGCTGGGACCCACCGGAAGGGCCTCTGTATTTCACGAAAAAAATGTCCCCCCGCTGACAGGTCGGACCCACCAGCTATATCTTCGCACGCAAGGAAGTGCCTCCTTATTACGCACAAAAAATGAATACCCCCTGCTAGCTGGGACCAACCATAGTGGGAGGCTGACTTGTGGGCCAACTAAGTTGACGGGGACGGAGGGCTTTGTCAACTTAGTCAATATGAACAATTCTAGCTCCAGTTACCGTACGATGTCCATCCAACGGCCGTAGTGCTTCTTCAACCTCTGGTCTTCTTGCTCCAGCCGCCCAAACCAGCACTGGCGTGCCGCGTGCTCCTGCCTCCGGTGGCTGGCTGTGATGCCGCGGAGACCTCACCGCCCCCTACTACTCCCACTGCTGGCCAGACCACCCCTCTACTCACCCACACCCCCTGTTATTCTGCAGCGACGGCAGCCTCACACCGCAGCCGAACCAGTAAATCCTCATACTCCACCCCGCGTGGGCATCCACTACCGCATTGTCGGATATTGGGTTCTGGCAAAACCCTTAAGGTTCGAACTCCGGGGTGCGCGCGAAGATCTTCCCCCTACCGATCCACGTCCGAATGCCTCGCTGAGAATCTAAGCTAGACGATGAACAACACGAGGGACACAAGATTTATACTGGTTCTGGCCACCGTTGTGGTGTAATACCCTACTCTAGTGTGTGGTGTGGTGGATTGCCTCAGGGGTTGATGATGAACAGTACAAGGGAGGAACAGCCTCGCGAGAGGTGTTCTTGAGTTGGTGCGGTGTTCTACTTGGGATGGATCTTCCCGCCTCCAGATGAGATGAGAACTCGATGCCCTCTACTGTGGTGGCTAGCTCTATATATAGAGGCCCTGGACCTCTTCCCAAATATTGGGCGGGAAGGGCGCCAACAACGGCCATTTTGAAGGGGAACATCTAGTACAAGTTATCCTGACTAAAGTTGGTCTTCGGCTGCGAAAGGCACTGGCGATGACGCCGTCTTGGGCTCCATGTTTACCTCCGTCCTGCCGCTCTGCTGGTCTTGGTCTCGTTGCACCGAAAGGGTAACCTTTACCTGATGCCTCGGTACTCCACGCCTGTGCTTGCCCCCTTTGCACCAAGGAGGAAACAAGGACACTGCATAGGCCGGCGCCTGCCTGGCGTCCGCCTGGTCTCGATCGTCACGGCTTGCGTCACAAGCACCTCACGAGGTACCCCTGCCTTGATCACTCCGCCTCCTCGCGAGCCTGCCTGGTGAGGCCGCTCCCGAGGAAGCCTTGTGTCGTCCGCCCCACGAGGCTTGGCCCCTCGCGAGGGTCTTGAGCCTGAGTTGATGAAGATGGGCCGTACTGGGCCACCACTTGAGCCACGCCGCAGGCCGCAGGCAGGCAAGTCTGGGGACCCCCATTCCCAGAACGCCGACAGTAGCCCCCGGGCCCAAGGCGCGCTCGGACTTGGCTTAGCAGGGAAGCGAAAGGGCAAGTGCGGAGCGCCACGGGCCCCAATAGCCTGCGACCTTGGGCGCCGTGTGGCGGTTGATTGGACGTGGGCATCTCCGCTTCCCCACGCTGCCTCGGCAACTGCCCGTCTGACAAAAGGCTGGTCCGAGTTAGTCTTACCTTCGTTGCCCTCGTTCGCCTTGCTTCAGATCCCCATGCTTGCTCTTGCCTTCCTGCTTCTGAAATCTCCAGATCCTCCTCAACCTTTCACCCCCAGCGAGCAATGGCGCCCCACAAGACCGCGACCAGGGCTCCACCGACCTGGTACTCGCCGGCTCTGGATCCCCCAAACATGTCGGAGAAGAATCTCACCCTCACGCGCCTGATGACGGTGACGCAAGGCAGCGAGATGCGGGAGGCTGCGCTCCAGCCCGGCTCTGCCTAGCCGGAGGACAAGGGGAGCACCTTCTATCCCTTCTTCATGAGCGCCATCGTTGCTGGTCTGGTGCCTCCTTTCTCTGAGTTCTTCTTTGATGTCCTTCGCCAGTATAAGCTACATGCTCTGCATCTCCACCCCAACTCCATTCTCCTCCTGTCGATCTTCGCCTACTACTGCGAGGCGCACGTTGGGGTGATGCCCTCCGTGGCCTTGTTGCACCACTTCTTCTCCCTCCGAGTCAGTGGTGCCAATACCTCGGCGTGCGCAAGCATTCTTGCGTACTCCAAAGCCAACGCAATCTTGAAGGCCGGGAAGAGGGCCGACGGCTTCCGGAGCAAGTGGGTCATGATGGATGCCAGATGCATCAACTCCCGGCTGGCGCTGCCCACGGGGCAGCCCCAGACCATCGAGGCTTGGTCTCGTGCAAAGCTTGACGACCGGCGGGTGAAGCTGGTGCTGGAGAAGATGAACGTTGACCTGAGGCCGGGCAACCTGAAGACAGCGAATCTGACCGGGGCCACACTCCTGAGGGAGTTCTTGGAGCACCGGGTGGTTCCACTTCAGGCGCACTTGCGCCCGTTGTGGAGGCGCGAGGATGCGGACGCCGTCCTCCACCTGAGCTCAGAGGCCCTGGCCGAGGAGGATCTGACCGCAGCTCTTCGCTTCCTGGTCGGAGAGGACGTGGCAAGCCCGGAGGGCGCTCTGGTCCCCTTGTTCCTCTGTGACGACTGGGAGCGAGTGGTGGACACCATGCCCACCTTTGATGGGGATGGTTTGGTGCCAGCGGAGGCTCCTGAGGTCCAGGCGGCGATGGCAACGGTGGACTTGTCCTTTGATGATTCCGGCGGGGGAGAGGAGGAAGATGAGAAGGAGGAGGAGGAGGAGGAGGAGGAGCGCGACTCAGAGGCGACCACCGAGGGGACGGGGGAGACTTCCCCCTGGCGCAGGTCCAGCACCCTCTGCTCCATGCGGACGATGACGAGGTCGGCACCGGGCGAGGGGGAGAGGACCCGCACGTGATCCTGAAGAAGGACAGGCCGGGTCTGATCTCCCGTGGGCCTACTCCAGCCCCAGTGCTGCCCAGAGCCAGCTCCAGCCCTCCTGGTGTGCCTTCCTCTGCTGTCGGACCGCCCGAGGCTGAGCCCCGCAGGAGGCTTTCGGGCTTCAAGCTCTGCCGGGGGCCGTTGGAACCCGTAGCTGCAACCAGTAAGTACTCAAACTCTACTTTGCTCTTGTTTTTGCCGTCAAGGCTTGACATCCTCCATTTTTGTTAGGCCGCCGCCTGCGGCGAAGAGGCTGAAGGGGGACATGGTGGCCCCACTTGGGGCAAGCTCGTTTGTTGTGGCCGCGCCTTCACCTTTGGGAAAGGAAGGCAGCGGGGCTCGCACCTTCCCTGCCCGATCGTCCTCGCGAGGCCAGGAGGGACGCTCTGGCAGGGAGCCATCCCCCGTGGCCCCGCTGACTCTGGAGGCGCCTACGCTTGATGCTGTTGCCAAGGTAGCTAAGGCTCAGGAGGTCCCGGCCTCTCAAGCCATGATCACGCTGCCGTCTTCTCCTCTCATTCCACCGGCTCCCGTCTCCTCTGCCTTCTCCACCGCCTTGGACCGCGCTGCAAACAAGCTGAGTTGGCTGCGAGAAGATCTCCAGGGCGCCGACCCCCGCCTATTAGTCGGGCGCCTGGAGCTGGTCTCTAGCTGGGTTCGCTCGTACTCCTCCGTCCGAGCGGCGCTGAGCCAGGCTGTGGCGGCTTCTGCAGAGGAGAAGCAAGCCACCTCCCAGGCCATAGCCGCTCGCGACGCAGCATTGAAGGATTCTTCAACTATCCGAGGCCACTACAAGGCACTGGAGGACAAGCTGCAAGGCTTGCGTGATGAGCTTGCCAAGGAGGTTCGCGACCGCCAGGCGAAGGAGGAGGAGATGAAGGCTCGGGAGGCTGCCGCCAGGGACCGCGACGCCGAACTCTCGGCCGATCGCGGCCGGCTGAAGACGCTGGAGCAGACGCTGAAGGCGGAGAGGGTTGAGCTGGACGCCAAGGCGAAAGTCTTGGTCGAGGACCGCGCGGCCTTCACGGACTATGAGGGGAGGTCTCGCAAGGCACTGAAGACGCTTTATGAAGAGGGTCTGGAGAAGCCGTTGGTCGGAGCCACGGAAGGCCCCGCCAAGCTGCTTCCCTTCCTGGTCGAGGCGCTTGAGGAGGTCGTGACCGGCATCGGCCCCTTGGCCGAGGTCGAAGCTTGCGTCCTTTACTCCGCAGCGCTGACGGGGATCCTTAGCCACGTCTACCTCCGCAACCCCGACGCCAACCATGATGACCTGCTGGAACCTGTGGATGCCGAGCGCTCCGCCGCTGCTGCTGAGGCCGTGAAGGGCCGAGCAGAGGCCTTGCTGGTGAAGTTCCGCACCTTCAACACCGCGCCTAAGCGAGGTGCTGCTGGCTCCGCGGCCTCGGGGGGTGGAGCTGACAAGCGCAACTCCACCACGAGCAGCGACAATGCCCAAGGGTGATCTTCTCGCGGCTCCTTTCCCGCTCCAATTCCTGCAACATGTACCGTGCCTCATGGAGGCGTTTAAACTTGTGTTTGGTACCGTGAGAACAATTGATGGTCTATAATATTTGCTCCTGAATTTTCTTATGATTTTTTGAGATTTTGCGGTTTCCTTCCTGTTTACTTTGTGTTCTATGTCAGCAGGGCCCGACCCCGCGCATACCTCAGCCGCCGTTAGCCTCGACCGGATCACCAGGACGGGACTAAAGAGTAAGGGGCTACGTGGCAAGTTAGGCTCCTGAGTCGCGATGCTCAAGAGTCCCCCTTGACGCGCTAATAACAAATAGCGAGGGGGTGTAGGAGTGGATTTGTCGTTCTACGTCGGCAGGGCCCGGCCCCGCGCATACCTCAACCACCGTTAGCCTTTCAGAACTAAGGAGTGAGGGGCTACGTGACCAGTTAGGCTCCTGAGTCACGATGCTCAGGAGTCCCCCTTGACACTCAAACGGTTTTCATACCTTGGCTCCACTCGGGGAGGGGCGCGCGACGAACAGGTCCGAGGGACCTGGCTGGGTGGCATGTGCTCGGGCGTGACCCGGGCGTAGCCCATGTGTCCAGCCCCCTCGTGTGGCGCTCCCGAGGGGAGGCGTTGCGATGAGGCCAGACACTGAGCTCTGGGCTCCCTGAGGTTGATACAACCGTGGGCTGCCCTCAATTTTTTATCACCAGCGCGGAGCATAGTGCTTCCGTATGTGTACGGGCATAGTCACTCCTCGGCAGTGTCGTCAGCCAGCACGGAGCATGGTGCTTCCACTGGTACATGGGAGGGGGCCCCTTCCAGGAGGAGCCTTGCTACGTCTTGAGCTTTCGTTGGTTTTCCTTGAAGAGGAGAGGGTGATGCAGCAAGTGTAGCATAAGTATTTCCCTTAGTTTTGAGAACCAAGGTATCAATCCAGTAGGAGGCTCCTCAAAAGTCCCACGCACCTACACAAAAAAACTGAGAACTCGCAACCAACGCAATAAAGGGGTTGTTAATCCCTTCACGGCCACTTGCGAAAGTGAGATTTGATAGAGATAGTATGATAAGATAAATATATTTTTGGTATTTTATAATATAGATGCAAAAAGTAAAGATGCAAATAAAAGTAGATTGAAATCAAATATGATAAGAGATAGACCCGGGGGCCATAGGTTTCACTAGAGGCTTCTCTCAAGATAGCATAAGTATTATGGTGGGTGAACAAATTACTGTCGAGCAATTGATAGAAAAGCGCATAGTTATGAGATTATCTAGGCATGATCATGTATACAGGCATCACGTCCATAACAAATAGACCGACTCCTGCCTGCATCTACTACTATTACTCCACACATCGACCGACTCCTGCCTGCATCTAGAGTATTAAGTTCATATAAGAACAGAGCAACGCATTAAGCAAGATGACATGATGTAGAGGGATAAACTCATGCAATATGATGTAAACCCCATCTTGATATCCTCGATGGCAACAATACAATACGTGCCTTGCAACCCTTTCTGTCACTGGGTAAGAACACCGCAAGATTGAACCCAAAGCTAAGCACTTCTCCCATGGCAAGAAAGATTAATCTAGTAGGCCAAACCAAACTGATAATTCGAAGAGACTTGCAAAGATAACTCAATCATACATAAAAGAATTCAGAGAATATTCAATATTATTCATAGGTAAACTTGATCATAAACCCACAATTCATCGGATCTCGACGAATACACCGCAAAAAGAGATTACATCAAATAGATCTCCACAAGAGAGGGGGAGAACATTGTATTGAGATCCAAAAAGAGAGAAGAAGCCATCTAGCTAATAACTATGGACCCGTAGGTCTGTGGTAAACTACTCACAACTCATCGGAGGGGCAAGGATGTTGATGTAGAAGCCCTCCATGGTCGATTCCCCCTTCGGCAGAGTGCCGACGAAGGCTCCAAGATGAGATCTCGCGGATACAGAAGGTTAAGGCGGAGGAAATTGTGTTTCGTGGTGCTCTTGGATGTTTTCAGGGTACGTAGGTATATATAGGAGGAAGAAGTACGTCGGTGGCCGCCCGAGGGGCCCACAAGACAGGGGGTCCACCCTACAGGGGGGCACGACCTCCTATCTCGTGGCTTCCTCGGCAGCTTCTTGACTTGCACTCCAAGCTCTCCGGATCACGTTCGTTCCAAAAATCACGCTCCCGAAGGTTTCATTCCGTTTGGACTCCAATTGATATTCCTTTTCTTCGAAATACTGAAATAGGCAAAAAAAACAGCAATATGGGCTGGGCCTCCGGTTAGTAGGTTAGTCCCAAAAATGATATAAATGTGTAAAATAAAGCCCATAAACATCCAAAAGGGGTAATATAATAGCATGGAACAATCAAATATTATAGATACGTTGGAGACGTATCAAGCATCCCCAAGCTTAATTCCTGCTCGTCCTCGAGTAGGTAAATGATAAAAAGAGAATTTTTGATGTGGAATGCTACCTAGCATAATTCATAATGTAATTTTCTTTATTGTGGCATGAATGTTCAGATCCAAATGAATACAAAATAAAAGTTCATATTGATAAAAGAAATAGTAACACTTCAAGCATACTAATCAAAGTAATCATGTCTTCTCAAAATAACATGGCAAAAGAAAGTTCATCCCTACAAAATCATATAGTTAGGCTATGCTTCATTTTCGTCAAACAAAGATGTTCCCAACTTCTATACCCCCGATGACAAGCCAAGCAATTGTTTCATACTTAAATAATCTCAAACTTTTTCAACCTTCATGCAATACATGAGCGTGAGCCATGGATATAGCATTATGGGTGGAATAGAATATGATGATGGGGAGTGTGTGGAGAAGATAAAAAGGAGAAAGTCTCACATTGACGAGGATAATCAATGGGCTATGGAGATGCCCATCAATTGATGTCAACATGAGGAGTAGGGATTGCCATGCAACAGATGCACTAGAGCTATAAATGAAAGCTCAACAAAAGAAAACTAGTGGGTGTGCATCCAACTTGCTTTCTCACGACGACCTAGGGCATTTGAGGAAGCCCATCGTAGGAATATACAAGCCAAGTTCTATAATGAAAAATTCCCACTAGTATGAAAAAGACAACTTATGAGACTCACTATATGAAAAACATGGTGCTACTTTGAAGCACAATATATGAGACTCACTACATGAAGAACAAGGTGCTACTTTGAAGCACAAGTGTGGAAAAAGAGATAGTAGCATTGCCCTTTTTATTTTTTTATTTTTTTATTTTTCTTTTTCTTTATTTTTCTTTTTTTCCTTGGACCTTTCTTTTTTTCTTTTGGCCTTTCTTCTTCTTTTTCTTTGGGCAATGCTCTAAAAATTATGATCATCACACTTCTATTGATTACAACATATGAATTACAACTCAAAACTAGAACAAGATATGACTCTATATGAATGCCTTCGGCGGTGTACCAGGATGGTGCAATGAATCAAGAGTGACATGTATGAAAAATAATGCATGGTGGCTTTGCCACAAATACGATGTCAACTACATGATCATGCAATGGCAATATGACAAAAGTAATGTATGTCATGATGATGATAAACGGAACGGTGGAAAGTTGCATGGCAATATATCTCGGAATGGCTATGGAAATGCCATAATAGGTAGGTGTGGTGGCTGTTTTGAAGAAGATATAAGGAGGTTTATGTGTGATAGAGCGTATCGTATCACGGGGTTTGGATGCACCGTCGAACTTTGCACCAACTCTCAAGGTGAGAAAGGGCAATGCACGGTACCGAAGAGGCTAGCAATGGTGGAAAGGCAAAAGTGCGTATAATCCAAGGACTCAACATTAGTCAAAAGAACTCATATAATTATTGCAAAAATTTAGAAGTCATCAAAAATCAAGTACTACGCGCATGCTCCTAGGGGGATAGATTGGTAGGAAAATACCATCGCTCGTCCCCGACCGCCACTCATAAGGATGCACAAGCTAGATACACTTCATGTTTCAAATTTGTTACATAACTTTAACCATACGTCCATGCTACGGGACTTGCTAACTTCAACACAAGCATTCTTTAAATTCATAATCACCCAACTAGCATGACTTTAATATCACTACCTCCATATCTCAAAACAATTATCAAGTATCAAGCTGATCATAGCATCCAATTCACTTCCTATGATAGTTTTTATTATACCCAACTTGGATGCTCATCATTCTAGGACCAACTTTATGATCATAGCAAAAACCATGCTGTTCTAAAAGACTCTCAAAATAATATAAGTGAAGCATGAGAGACTAGCAATTTCTTCAAAATTAAGATACCATCGTGCTCTAAAAGATATAAGTGAAGCACTAGAGCAAAACTATCAAGCTCAAAAGATATAAGTGAAGCACATAGAGTATTCTAGCAAATTCTAATCAAATAGGCTTCTACCAAAAGGGTGTGTACATCAAAGATGATTGTGGTAAACTAAAAAGCAAAGACTAATATAATACACGGCGCTCCAAGCAAAATACATATCATGTGGCGAATCAAAATATAGCTCCAAGTAAAGTTACCAATGAACGAAGACGAAAGAGGGGATGCCTTCCCGGGGCATCCCCAAGCATAGGATTTTGGCTATTCTTGAATATCTTGGGGTGCCTTGGGCATCCCCAATCTTAGGCTCTTGCCGCCCTTTATTCCATCGTCCATAAAAGCTTTACCCGAAACTTGAAAACTTCACAACACAAAACTCAACAGGAAATCTTATAAGCTCCGTTAGTGAAAGAAAACAAAATCACCACATAAGGTACTGCAATGAAATCATTCTTTATTTATTTTGGTGTTAAACCTACTTTATTCCAACTTCCTTATGGTTTATAAACTAATTTACTAGCCATAGATGCATTGAAATAAGCAAACAACACACGAAAAACAGAATCTGTCAAAAACAGAACAGTCTGTAGCAATCTGTAACTAACGCAAACTTCTGGAACTCTAAAAATCCTACCAAAATAGGAAGTACTGGAAATTTTGTTTATTGATCAGCAGAAAAAGAATAAATGCAAAAGCTCGTTTCTGTGATTTATTGAATATTTTCTCGTGAGCGCAAAGTTTCTATTTTTCAGCAGAATCAAATCAACTATCATCATAGTTTATCATATAGGTTCTACTTGGCACAAACACTAAATAAAACATGAAAACACATCTAAACAGAGACTATATGCAAGATTTATTCCTATACATGAGCAAAAACAGAAAACATAAAGAAAAATTGGGTTGCCTCCCAACTAGCGCTATCGTTTAACGCCCCTAGCTAGGAATAAAAAGCGAAGATAGATCTAACGAGTGCCATCTTTGGCACTAAATTCATAAGTAGCACGCATCATAGATTCATAAGGTAATTTGACTTTCTTTCTTGGAAAGTGCTCCATGCCTTTCTTTAAGGGAAATTGGAATCTAATGTTCCCTTCCTTCATATCAATAATCGCACCAATCGTTCTAAGGAAAGGTCTATCAAGAATAATAGGGCAAGAAAGATTGCAATCTATATCAAGAACGATAAAATCTATGGGTACCAAAGTTCTATTTGCAACAATAAGAACCTCATTGATCCTCCCCATAGGCTTTTTAATGGTGGAATCCGCAAGGTGCAAATTTAAAGAGCAATCTTCAAGATCATGGAAACCTAGAATATCACGTAAAGTTTTCGGAATTGTGGAAACACTAGCACCCAAATCACACAAAGCAAAACACTCATAATCTTTAATTCTAATCTTTATAGTAGGTTCCCGCTCATCATTAATTTTTCTAGGTATAGAAACTTCCAAATTAAGTTTTTCATCAAAAGATTGCATAAAGGCATCAACAATATGTTTGGTAAAAGCTTTGTTTTGACTATAAGCATGAGGAGAATTAACAACGGATTGCAACAAGGAAATACAACCTTTTAAAGATCAATTATCATAGTCAAATTCCTTGAAATCCGAGATAGTGGGTTCAATATTATTAGAAGTTGAGGATTCTCCAATCTCACTTTTACCAAATTTAGCATTAAGATCTAAAGACTCCGAATTCTTGGGACGCCTTCTAGGCAAAGTTGATTCATCATCAGTCCCATAATCATCAAAATTAATATTGCAAAACATAGATCTAATCGGAGACACAATTAATAACTTTAAGATCCTCATCATTATTTCCACGGAAACTAGAAGAACACGCTTTTATAAAGCTTTCTTTTTTAGCACGCAATCTAGTGGTTCTTTCCTTGCACTCCTCAATGGAAATTCTCATTACTTTGAGAGACTCATTGATATCATGCTTAGGAGGAGAAGGTCTAAGTTTAAGAGAATCAACATCAAGCGAAAGTCTATCAATGTTCCTAGCCAAATCATCAACTTTGAGCAATTTTTCTTCAAGCAAAGCATTAAAATTCTTTTGAGAAATCATAAATTATTTCACACTATTCTCAAAATCAGAGGGAATCTTATTAAAATTACCATAAAAATTATTGTAGGAATTTCCATAATTATTAGAGGAAGTACTAGGGAACGGTCTAGCATTAAAATTTCCTCTGTAAGAATTGTTTCCAAAACTATTCCTACCAACAAAATTCACATCCATAGATTCATTATTATTCTCAATCAAGGAAGACAAAGGCATATCATTAGGATCAAGAGGAGTATTTTTAGTAGCAAACATCTTCATAAGTTCATCCATCTTTCCACTCAAAACATTGATTTCTTCTATAACATGCACCTTTTTTACTAGAAGATCTTTCGGTGTGCCATTGAGAATAATTAGACATAATATTATCAAGAAGTTTTGTAGCATCTCCTAATGTGATTTCCATAAAGGTGCCTCCCGCGGCCGAATCTAAAAGATTTCTAGAAGCAAAGTTCAAACCGGCATAAATTTTTGTATGATCATCCATAAATTCAAACCATGAGTAGGGCAATTGCGAAGCATCAATTTCATTCTTTCCCAAGATTGGGCAACATGCTCATGATCAAGTTGTTTAAAATTCATAATATCGTTCCTAAGAGTGATGATCTTAGCAGGAGGAAAATATTTAGAGATAAAAGCATCTTTGCACTTGTTCCAAGAATCAATACTATTTTTAGGCAAAGACGAAAACCAAACTTTAGCACAATCTCTAAGTAAAAACGGAAATAACTTCAATTTGACAATATTGTTATCTGTATCTTTCTTCTTTTGCATATCACACAAATCAACAAAATTGTTTAGATGAGTAGCGGCATCTTCACTAGGAAGGCCGGCGAATTGATCTTTCATAACAAGATTCAGCAAAGCAGCATTGATTTCACAAGACTCAACATCATTAAGAGGAGAAATCGGAGTACTAAGGAAATCATTATTATTGGTATTCGAGAAATCACACAATTTGGTATTATCTTGCGCCATGGCAACAAGTAATCCAACACACAAGCAAGCAGAAAAAACGGCAAGCAAAAAGAGAGGAGGAGATTGGGAAAGAGAGGGCGAATAAAACGGCAAGGGTGAAGTGGGGGAGAGGAAAACGAGAGGCAACTGGCAAATAATGTAAATGCGAGGGAGGTGGGTTTGTGATGGGTACATGGTATGTCTTGACTTGAGCGAAGACCTGCCCGGCAACGGCGCCAGAAATCCTTCTTGCTACGTCTTGAGCTTGCGTTGGTTTTCCTCGAAGAGGAGAGGGTGATGCAGCAAGTGTAGCGTAAGTATTTCCCTTAGTTTTGAGAACCAATGTATCAATCCAGTAGGAGGCTCCTCAAAAGTCCCACGCACCTACACAAACAAACTGAGAACTCGCAACCAACGCAATAAAGGGGTTGTCAATCACTTCACGGCCACTTGCGAAAGTGAGATCTGATAGAGATAGTATGATAAGATAAATATATTTTTGGTATTTTATAATATAGATGCAAAAAGTAAAGATGCAAATAAAAGTAGATTGAAAGCAAATATGATAAGAGATAGACCCGGGGGCCATAGGTTTCACTAGAGGCTTCTCTCAAGATAGCATAAGTATTACGATGGGTGAACAAATTACTGTCGAGCAATTGATAGAAAAGCGCATAGTTATGAGATTATCTAGGCATGATCATGTATATAGGCATCGAGTCCATAACAAGTCGACCAACTCCTGCCTGCATCTACTACTATTACTCCACACATCGACCGACTCCTTCCTGCATCTAGAGTATTAAGTTCATAAGAACAGAGTAACGCATTAAGCAAGATGACATGATGTAGAGGGATAAACTCATGCAATATGATATAAACCCCATCTTGTTATCCTCGATGGCAACAATACAACACATGTCTTGCTACCCTTTCTGTCGCTGGGTAAGAACACCGCAAGACTGAACCCAAAGCTAAGCACTTCTCCCATGGCAAGAAAGATCAATCTAGTAGGCCAAACCAAACTGATAATTCGAAGAGACTTGCAAAGATAACTCAATCGTACATAAAAGAATTCAAAGAAGATTCAAATATTATTCATAGATAAACTTGATCATAAACCCACAATTCATCGGATCTCGACAAACGCACCACAAAAAGAGATTACATCGAATAGATCTCCAGAAGAGAGGGGGAGAACATTGTATTGAGATCCAAAAAGAGAGAAGAAGCCATCTAGCTAATAACTATGGACCACTAGGTCTGTGGTAAACTACTCACAACTCATCGGAGGGGCAAGAATGTTGATGTAGAAGCCCTCCGTGGTCGGTTCCCCCTCCAGCAAAGTGCCGGTGAAGGCTCCAAGATGGGATCTCGCGGATACAGAAGGTTACGACGGTGGAAATTGTGTTTCGTGGTGCTCTTGGATGTTTTCGGGATATGTAGGTATATATAGGAGGAAGAAGTACGTCGGTGGCCGCCCGAGGGGCCCACGAGACAGGGGGCGGGCCCTACCGGGGGGGGGGCGCGGCCTCCTATCTCGTGGCTTCCTCGGCAGCTTCTTGACTTGCACTCTAAGATCTCCGGATCACGTTCGTTCCAAAAATCACGCTCCCGATGGTTTCATTCCGTTTGGACTCCGTTTGATATTCCTTTTCTTTGAAATACTGAAATAGGCAAAAAAACAGCAATATGGGCTAGGCCTCCGGTTAGTAGGTTAGTCCCAAAAATGATATAAATGTGTAAAATAAAGCCCATAAACATCCAAAAGGGGTAATATAATAGCATGGAACAATCAAAAATTATAGATACGTTGGAGACATATCAAGCCCATGGGGCGTGTACAGCCCCGCCCTGACACGTGGCCGGCACGGTAGGGATAGACGAGGTGTATCTGGGCACTCGTGAGCCAGCGCGGGACTCATGAGGCTCTACCTCAAGGCGGGTTCGCCTGGTCTTGGGACTTAGGCGACTGAGTGTCCCTGCAAGGCGGTTAGATGCAAACGCTCTACGTCCTCAGGTCCCGGTCCTCGAGCTAGCTCAGCCGCCGCTGGTATGCCAGGTCGTGATGCCGTGGTCAAGGCCAGGGGGTGAGGGCTGGAGAGCTAGTAAGATCTCCTGAGTCGCGATGCTCAAGCGCTCCCCTTTTAATGTGCAAGCAGTTTTGCATGAAGGGGAAGAAGGGGGCACGATGGGCGAGAGATGATAATCATAAGCAGGTTAACCGCAAAGAGCGAATCAACTTAGATAGATGCAGGAAAGACACATGCCACTGGGTCAGGCCCGAGCGGCTTGGGGATGATGATGCAGCCCGAGGGGCGCCCCCAACAAGGTAAGCTAAAGACATAAGCAAAACGGATACATGCCGTAGGGACGGGCCCACGCGACCTAGGAACGATGCAACCCTGAGGGCGCTCCCAGCTGAAATGAAACTCGAAAGATATCACCTAATATCAATGCAGAGCGAGTGTTGGAGTAGCTGACGACGCGTGGTGAAGAAGCCAATCCTCACGAGCCTTCGGGGCCCTGAGCCTCGGGAGGCTCTGGAGGTCCGGGCGGCTCCTCAAGGTCCATCTCCATCTCTTACAGGAACTCGCGGTGCCTGGCCACCTGAGCCTCTAGAATGCTCCTCATCAGGCGCTGGTGAGCAGCACCCGCGTTCGACAGGCCGAAAGGCATGAGAACGTAGCTGTGAGGTGGACCCTCACAACGTCCCACGCGCGAAGGCCAGAAGCGCTCCTGAGACGCGACTCGATTAGGCCCTGGGTAGTCGATGCAGACGCACAGCCCGCCATCCTCGCCTGGATGGGGAGCTACGCCGGGTAGGCGGTGGTTTCCGTGCATGACTCTTGATTCCTGCAGCTCCTGAGTGACCTTGGTGATGAACTCCTGAGGGTTGGTCCCTCCTTGCCTCATGCCTTCCTGAGGGAAACGTGCCATGAAGCATGCCTCCAAGTGGTGCCCGAGCGCCTCCCTCGTGATCTTGGCAAAGTCAGTGACCCTCCAGGAGAGATCCCCCGAGCCTTGACTGAGGAGGGCGCCGGGCGTGCCTTCCTACGCGACGGAGGGAGGCGCCCCTTGGACGGGCGTGAATCCTGGCGCGGTGCCTCTGGAGATGCCTGCCTCCCGAGGCCTTGAGCTGGGCGATATCTTCTTCTTCTTGCGAGTTGCCTCGGGAAGGTTCCCACTCTTGTTGTCTGGGTCCTCAATTGAAGCGGCTTGGAAGGCACGCTCGAGAGAGCACACCACATCCTTCTCTTCACAGGGGACTATGATGACTCCGCCGCTTCCCGGCATCTTGAGGACATTGTAGCCATGGTGAGTCTCTGCCATGAACTTGGCCAAGGCTGGATGCCTGAGGATGGCATTGTACGGCAGGCGAATGTGGGCAACATCAAAGTCGATGAGCTCGGTACGGTAGTTCTTGCGCTGTCCAAAGGTGACAGGGAGGCGGACCTGCCCTATCGGAGTGGTGGAACCATCAGTGACTCCTGAGAAAGGCTTGGTTGGCTGAAGCTGATCATATGGCACTTGGAGATTGTTGAACATCTCAACGGACAGAACATTGAGTCCTGTGCCGCCATCGATGAGGGTCCTGGTAACTTGCACATTGCTGATGACTGGGGAACAGAGCATTGGGAGGACACTGGCTGTTGCCGCACACTTGAGCCGATCCGCTGAGCTGAACATGATGGTGCATGTGGACCACCTGAGAGGGCGCGTTGCCTCGAGCTTGGGGAGGACTACATTCACCTCGCGAGCAAACTGCTTGAAGATGCGCTGAAAGGCTGGGGCCTGGGCACCACCCAAGATGCAAGCGATAGCACGCGGCTCCTGGAAGCCCCCAGCCCCCTCGTCCTGATGGTGGTTGTCATTCCTTCTTGGCGGTGGCGGCAGAGGAGGAAGGCCTGCGTTGCCTTGCGGGCGATCCTCACGAGGCTGATCCCTCCAAGCCCCCTCGCGAGGCTGGTCCTACCAGCGGTCCTCGCGAGGCCGGCCACGCCACCCTTGGCGAGGGCCACGGTCGTCCCACGTCCTCCACCTCTTCCTCCTCCTCGGCCATAGCCCCGATCGTTGCGCTCGGGGCATCGGCCGACACGTCCTTCTCGCACGGCCCTGAGCTCTTGGCATTCGTTGGTGCTGTGGGTGTGGAGGTCGTGGTACACGCAGTACCGGCTGCCCTTGGACAACTCCGGCTAGTCCCTGCCATGCTTCGTATCTAGCTCTGCTACGAGCACAGTTGCTCCTTTGCGCTTCACGTCCTTGTCCTTGGCTTTCTTTTCTTCTGGGTCAGCAGCTGGGAGCTCAAGAAGGGAGAGGCGTCCCTCCTTAGCCCTTGCGCACTTGGTCGCCAGGTTGAACAGCTCCAGAGACGTGCACAGATCTTTGTGGATTGCCAGTTCCTCCTTCATCTTGACGTCGTGGACGCTGTCGGAGAACGCTGAGATGATGACCTCCTCGGTTACCCTGGGAATCTTGAGGTGAGCGCTGTTGAAGCGCTGGATGTACTTCTGCAGGGTTTCTCTAGGCTGCTGCTTGATGCGGCACAGGTCGGCCATGACTGGAGGACGGTCACGAGTGCCCTGGAAGTTGGCAATGAAGCGGGTGCGCATCTTGTCCCAGCAGGAGATCGTGTCGGGAGGCGGGTTCAGAAGCCAGGTGCGGGCGCCGTCTTTGAGCGCCATGGGAAACCAATTCGCCATGACCTTTTCGTCTCCGTTGGCAGCTTCGATGCCCAACTCATAGAGCTGCAGGAACTCCACGGGGTCGGCAGTGCCGTCATAGCAAGGAGGCAGATCCGGCTTGAACTTGCCTGGCCAGGCGACACGGCGTAGCTCAGTGGTGAAGGCGCGGCAGCCTGCGATGGCCACTAGAGCTCTTTGCTGACGCAGGGCTTGCTCCTGGGGGTTCCCGCGCACCGCCAGGGGCAACGCAGGGTCTTGACATGCTGGCGCGGGGATGTGGTCATGACGTGCCGGTGCGGGAAGCACACGTGCACCTTCTTGGGGACGAGGGATTTCTTGGCAGCTCATTTCTTGTCGCGCGGGCGCTGGATGCGGTGGGTCTCGTCCAGGGGCCGCGCGGCTTGGAGCTAGGGCGCCTTCTTGGGGAGGAGTTGGCGGAGGCACCTCCTGAGCTGCATCGCCCGCGCAGGACGGAGGGCGAGGCAGCGAGAGGGACGGCGCAGGGGAGCCCCCTGCGGCGCTGACGAGCTCGGTGATGCGAGCGAGCCACTCCTTGTAGAGGTCGTCGACGGGACGGTAGCGCAGGAGCTCACGTGCCAGGACCAGCTGTGACGCCCCCAATTCAATCATACACTAATCATACACGCAAATGTGTACGATCAAGATCTGGGACTCACGGGAAGATATCACAACACAACTCTAGACACAAATCAAAATAATACAAGCTTTATATTACAAGCCAGGGGGCTCGAGGGCTCGAATACAAGCTCGATACATGAGAGTCTGCGGAAGCAACAATATCTGAGTACAGACATAAGTTAAACAAGGATGCCTTAAGAAGGCTAGCACAAAAGCAACACGATCGAAGAGGCAAGGCCTCCTGACTGGGACCTCCTAAGCTACTCCTGGTCGTCGGCGGCCTCCAAGTAGTAGCATCCATCAGCGGTGGCATCTGGCTCCAGGGATCCTCCATCTGGTTGCATCAACCGAAAAGAAGAAAGAAGGGGAAAAGGGGGGGTAGCAAAGCAACCGTGAGTACTCATCCAAAGTACTCGCAAGCATAAGATCTATACTAAGTATGCATAGGTATCAAATGGAAGGGTTGTATCTGTGGACTGAACTGCAGAATGCCAGAATAGAAGGGGGAAGGCCTAGCCTATAAAAGACTAGCATCTTCATTCAGCTCCTTGCCTCTTGTAGCATGTAGAAGAGTAAAGAGTAGCAGTTTATAATTAACAAACATGTTGAAACATTAATGCCCAGAGATCCTTCCTCGACTCCCTGCGAGAAAGCAATCCCGGAGCCACATATCTTAAGTATCCATTTGTAGTTGTATAAGATCAGGATATAAGTCTGAACGTCCGTTATCGTGGACACGGCTATTAATAGATAATCTTCCCTGCAAGGGTGCACCACATTACCCAACACACTCGATCACTCTGGCCGGACACACCTTTCTGCGGTCAATGCCCACCCTCGGAAGATCAACACGTCGCAGCCTGACCTAGGCTCAGCAGAGAGGTCCTCGCCGGTCTACCTCCTAAGCACTCCAGGGTTTGGGCCCATCGCCCGTTACACTTCGGGTCGTTGCGCGCAGGGCGGGTCCAGGCTCCACCTCTACATGGATGGTGCCGGCCCAGCCGTGCCACACTGCTGAACTGGACGTCTGACAAAGCTTCGGCTGATACCATGACATCGAGGCCCATATCTATTCTCGCGTGGTGGTTAGTGCGTAAAGGCCAAAGGCCAACTCAGAACAAATACCCAAACCATAGTGTATTATTAGCTTGCGGAGACGAGCAGAGACTCACGATCGGAAGTAACCCCGTCGCCCCGTCTCGTGGACTTACAATAAGGGCCTAGAATGCCCGTACTTGCCACGTAACCATCTTGCGGGTGCTCTCCAGGCCCGCCCGACTTTCACCAAGGTCTCAAGTAAAGTCAAGGTAACCGTGTGTCTGAACATCAAGGGGAAAACCCCGAGGAATCACCCCTGGTGGATTCCACTCAATGTAACCATCAAGGTGAACGTAAGAGGGACCACCCTCGAGGCTCACTTGAGGTGTTGAACAACAGAGCTGTATCGGGAATGGTGAAAGAGGAAATGACCCTCGATGACCACGACCGAATAGCTACACTACAGAATTATCATTAGGAGTGTGTTATGAGGGATCACCCTCGGCACTCGATAGTAGCTCTGCAGAGTCGAACAACTAAAGGGGCGTGATGTCATGTCAGGTGTCGGGCTCTGGTCGTCGATCACGTCGATCAAGGCGTCGATGATGAAGCAGGGGCAACAAGGACAACTGGGGGTCACTGATGGATCACTAGCCAACCTATACTAAGCAGTTTAGGATAAGCAGGTAGGTAACAATAACAGGTACAAAAGCAGGCTATGCATCAGAATAGGAGCAAACAATAACAGTAGCAAAATCTAATGCAAGCATGAGAGTATAGAATGGGCGATATCGGGATGATCAAACGGGGGGCTTGCCTGGTTACTCAGACAAGAAGGAGGGTCGTCGTCGACGTAGTCGATCATAGTGGCATCAGCAGCGGTCTCAGGGTCTACCAGAGAGAAGAGGGGGAAGAAACAGTAAATACACGCTAACATATGCATAACACGGCAATAAGTGAAGCTAGAGGTGTTCTAACGTAGTGCTAGGCGATAATGGCAAAGGGGAAACATTCGGGAAAGTTTTCCCAGTTCCGGACGTCTCTCAGACAGATGAACCAGAGGGGAAAAGTTCAACGTTTGCTATGCTAGGGATGTGTGGTGGGCGAATAGACCGTGTATTCGGATTCGTCTCGTCGTTCTGAGCAACTTTCATGTACAAAGTTTTTCGATCCGAGCTACGGTTAATTTTCTATGATTTTTAAAGTTTTAATATTATTCTGAAATTATTTTTAATTCGAAAATAAATGCTAAATTGCTAGGCGCACCCAGCACAGTGTACACAAAAGTGTACCCAGTGGCTGACAGGTGGGCCAGGGGGACCCAGTTAACCACTCAACGTTTGACTGGTCAATAGGGGGTGGGGCCCCTGTCATTGTCTCAGCTCACTAATTACTGATTTAACTAACTAATCTAGTTCATTAGATTAATTAATTAAGTTAATTAACCTGTTAATTAATTAATTAATTAATTGTTTTTATTTAATTATTTATGTTTTCTTTTCTCTTCTTCTTTTTTTACAGGGGCGGGCCCAGCGGTCAGTGGCCTACTAGGGCCAACCGGGCGACGGGCGACGGGCGAAATAGGTGCGGGCGCCTGCGTGCATGGCCACGGGCGTGCGGGCACTGGAGCGCACCGATGGCCACTGCAGGGCTCGCCGGCCGGCCGTTTCCGGCAACGGAAACCGGTGAGGCGGGGTGCGTTGGGTAGCGGGCGGGGAGGCGGTTGTGGTGCGGTCGAAAGCAGTGTCGGAGGAAAGCAGCGGGCGGCGCAGCCATCGGTGGCTCGGGCGGAAGCGGACAGAGGCGTGGGTGGTGGCGGGCGCGCACCTGGGCACGTCCAGGGAGCGGCGTGCGCGGCCAGGGTGCGTCCGGGGCGCGAGCATGGCCACCGGGCGCGAGCGGGGCGGTGACCGCGAGAGGTGGCTGGAGCGGGGCAGGTGCGGGAGGCGACCTACAGCGATGAGGGAAAAGGGAAGCGGGGCGCAGGAGCTCACCGTGTGGGCACACGGGGGCCCGATGACGGATTAGTAGCAGCAGCGGCGCAACGTAGACGGGAGGGTGGCGGTGGCCGGAATCGAAGGCGACAGCGGCAACCCGAGGAAGACGACGAAGGGGATCCAGCACTGTAGAGCTCCCTGGATCCAAATCGTTAGCGTGGAGGACGTAGAGGAGAATGACGGTGCTCGGGGACTAGTCGGAGGGGCTCGGGGACAACGGTGGTCGTGGTTAGCACGGCGGCGCGGCCATGGGCGCGCTCGGGCGCTGGAGATCTAGAGGGGGGAAGAGAGTGAGTGGGAGAGCGAGGGGCAAGTGGGGAGGGGAGCCCGTGGGGGCGCGGCGTCGGCGTCCTTATCCTCTCCGAGGCCTGTAGCGGCGCGGGGCGGCGAGCTGGTCCGTCGGCGACAGCGGGTGCGGTCGGACGAACGGTGGGGGGCGTGGGGAGAAGACGACAACGATGGGGAGGTGGCAGCTGGGCCACCTGGGCCAGCTGGGTGCGATGGAATGGGCCGAAGCCCAGGGGGAGCCAGGGGGTCTTTTGTTTCCTTTTTTGTTTTTGTTTTTCCTTTTTCTTTTAAAATTTTATATTTTCTAATTTCTTTTCATATAGCTTTAGCTTTATAAAAATACCATTCCTGCACCTAAATTAGGAATACTATTTATAACTCTGCCACAAAAAGTTTGGTACTCAAATAAAAATTAGTTGTATTTGTTTATTTGTTAAAAGCCTTTTATAATTGTTTTTAGCCACTCCTTTGATTATTTAAGGGCACCTAAACCCTTTCTAAAATATAGTTTCACCATGACAAATTAACGAGAGATTATTTGCCATCATTTGAACATTTTAGTTTTCATGTTTGAGAAATCTGAATTTTTGACTTTAATTTGAATTTGAATTTGAACTGGATTGAATCAAAGGGGAATTTAGCAATAGTGAAAATGATAACATGGCACAATTAGAGGGAATTACTGTAGCTTGATTATCCGGGCATCACAGCAGCGCGGCGTGCGCGTCCGTGGGAGTGCGACGGGCGTGCGACGACGAACCAGCTGGAGTTAGCGACGGAGTGGCGGTGCGGCCTTCCCGTCGCACGGGATGCAGCAACGCTGCCTGCTGCTCGTTCCCCGCCGGGCCGGTGGCGGCGTGGGCAGCTGGCGACGGGGAACGACGGGGAGGCCCGCCGACGGGAGTCGTATGGGCGACGTGGGCGGCAAGAGCAGCCCGACGCTCGGCGCGAGCTCGGCGAGCGTCAGCCATGGATGCAATGAACGATTGAACGCGGAACCGCGGAAGAAAGATTGCGGCGCACCCCTACCTAGTGCGCCAAATGTCGGATATCGGGTTCCGGGTTCGAACTCTGGGGTGCGCGCGAAGATCTTCCCCCTACCGATCCACATCTGAACGCCTCGCTGAGAATCTAAGCTAAACGATGAACAACATGAGGGAAACAAGATTTATACTGGTTTGGGCCACCGTTGTGGTGTAATACCCTACTCCAGTGTGTGGTGTGGTGGATTGCCTCAGGGGATGATGATGAACAGTACAAGGGAGGAACAGCCTCGCGAGAGGTGTTCTTGAGTTGGTGCGGTGTTCTACTTGGGATGGATCTTCCCACCTCTAGATGAGATGAGAACTCGATGCCCTCTACTGTGGTGGCTAGCTCTATATATAGAGGCCCTGGTCCTCTTCCCAAATATTGAGCGGGAAGGGTGCCAACAACGGCCATTTTGAAGGGGAACATCTAGTACAAGTTATCCTGACTAAAGTTAGTCTTCGGCTGCCAAAGGCACTGGCGATGACGCCGTCTTGGGCTCCACGGTGACCTTCTTGCCGCTCTGCTAGTCTTGGTCTCGTTGCACCGAAACGGTAACATTTGCCTGATGCCTCGGTACTCCATGTCTGTGCTTGCCCCCTTTGCACCCAAGAGGAAACAAGGACACTCCGCAGGACGGCGCCCGCCTAGACTCGATCGTCACGGCTTGCGTCACAAGCACCTCGTGAGGTATCCCTTCCTTGATCTCTCCGCCTCCTCGCGAGCCTGCCTAGTGAGGCCGCTCCCGAGGAAGCCTTGTGTCGTCTGCCCGGAGAGGCTTGGCCCCTCGCGAGGGTCTTGAGCCTGAGTTGATGAAGACGGGCCATACTGGGCCACCACTTGAGCCACGCCGCAGGCCGCAGGCAGGCAAGTCTAGGGACCCCCGTTCCTAGAACGCCGACACACGTCTTCCCCGGCTCCGTGTCGTCTCCTTCCTAGGCCTCGACATCGTCCACTGCCCTGGTTCTCTCAGCGCGGCGTGGTCAACATGGTCAAGGAACAACTTCCATCGGAAGAGTACTATACGTGGAGAGGCTGACAGCTGGGTCCACGGCAGCCGCCAGAAATAGGCTCCTTATTATGCGCAAAATAATTATTCCCCAGCTGACAGCAGGGACCCACCGGACGGGCCACTGTATTTTGCGAAAAAAACATTTCCCCCCGACTGCTGGGACCCACCAGCTACATCTTCACATGCAAGGAAATGCGTCCATATTACGGGAAAAAAATGATTCGCCCCCTGACTGCTGGGACCCACTAATGTCTACTACACAACCTTCTTCTTGTAGACGTTGTTGGGCCTGCAAGTGCACAAGTTTGTAGGACAGTAGCAAATTTCCCTCAAGTGGATGACCTAAGGTTTATCAATCCGTAGGAGGCGTAGTATGAAGATGGTCTCTCTGAAACAACCCTGCAACCAAATAACAAAGAGTCTCTTGTGTCCCCTACACACCCAATACAATGGTAGATTGTATAGGTGCACTAGTTCGGCGAAGAGATGGTGATACAAGTGCAAAATAGATAGTAGATAAAGGTAATTGTAATCTGAAATTGTAAAAACAGCAAGGTAACTAATGATAAAAGTGAGCGTAAACGGTATTGCAATGATAGGAAACAAGGCCTAGGGTTCATACTTTCACTAATGCGAGTTCTCTCAATAATAATAACATAGATAGATCATATAACAATCCCTCAACATGCAACAAAGAGTCACTCCAAAGCCACTAATAGCGGAGAACAAACGTAGAGATTATGGTAGGGTACGAAACCACCTCAAAGTTATTCTTTCGGATCGATCTATTCAAGAGTTCGTACTAGAATAACACCTTAAGACACAAATCAACCAAAACCCTAATGTCACCTAGATACTCCATTGTCACCTCAAGTATCCGTGGGCATGATTATACAATATGCATCACACAATCTCATATTCATCCAACCAACACAAAGTACTTCAAAGAGTGCCCCAAAGTCTCTACCGGAGAATCAAGAAAACGTGTGCCAGCCCCTATGCATAGGTTCATGGGCGGAACCCGCAAGGTGGTCACCAAAACATACATCAAGTGGCACGTGATATCCCATTGTCACCACAGATAAACACGGCAAGACATACATCAAGTTTTCTCAAATAAAGACTCAATCCGATAAGATAACTTCAAGAGGGAAACTCAATTCATCACAAGAGAGTAGAGGGGGAGAAACATCATAAGATCCAACTATAATAGCAAAGCTCGGGATACATCAAGATCATGCCATAGAGGGAACACGAGAGAGAACACGAGAGAGAGAGAGAGAGAGAGAGAGAGAGAGAGAGAGAGATCAAACACATAGCTACTGGTACATACCCTCAGCCTCGAGGGTGAACTACTCCCTTCTCGTCATGGATAGCGTCGGGATGATGAAGATGGCCACCGGTGATGGGTTCCCCCTCCGGCAGGGTGCCGGAACGGGCTCCCGAGAGGTTTTTCGTGGCTACAGAGGCTTGCGGTGGCGAAACTCCCAATCTATCTTGATATCCGATGGTTTTAGGGTACGTAGGCTTATATAAGCGAAAGAAGTCGGTCGGGGTGCTCGAGGGGCCCACGAGACAGGGGGGCGCGCCCTCCTATTCGTGGCCTCCTCGAGGCTCTTCTGACGTGAAGTCCAAGTCTCCTGGGTGATATTCTTCCCAAAAATCACGCTGCTGAAAGTTTCATTCCGTTTGGACTCCGTTTGATATTCCTTTTCTTCGAAATACTGAAACAGGCAATAAAACAACAATATGGGCTGGGCCTCCGGTTAATAGGTTAGTCCCAAAAGTAATATAAATGGGTATAATAAAGCCCATAATCATGTAATACAGATAATAAAATAGCATGAATGCTTCATAAATTATAGATACGTTGGAGACGTATCACCCACCAGCTACATCTTCGCACGCAAGGAAGTGCCTGACAGTCGGGACCCACCTGGTCGAAGCGTATGTAGAGTTGTCATTTTGGCTGCGAACGTGTATGTACATATGATTGGTTTGTCTGCAAGCTGCAGCGATGAACCGCGGCCGTGTAAGGAAGGGCACGTGTCGTAGTAGAGGCGTGCATGTAGCATGTAGACGTACGTACAACGGCAAGGGTGCAAGAACGAAAATACGGTCACATACATACATACGGCAGGGTCTCGAACGCCTACTCGTGCATACGTACGACAAGGGCTCATGTACATGGCTGGGTCGGAACGGAGAAACATCATCGTTGTCGTGTTCATGGGGAGCCAACCAGCATGGTTGGAACAGAATGTGTCGTCGTGTTCACCGGGAGGGCTTGGACGGAATAGCCGATGGAAACGAGGCCTGGCATACCGCACAATGGAGGAAACAACATTGTGTTCGATCGACCACAGTCGAAACGGGATCCTATTCATCGGGAGGGGTCTGGTGTACCGCAAAACGGAGGTAGCGGACTTCTGTTAGACCTCCTATGATCGAAACGGGGTCCTGTTGATCGGGAGGGGTGTGGCGTACCACAAAACGGAGGAAACGGACTTGTGTTGGAGCGCTACGGTTGAAACAGGGGTCATGTTCATCGGGAGGGGTGTGGTGTACCACAAAACGGGACTCCACGGGGGTACTGTTCATCTCCACCGTCGACCTCCTCCAGCCTCCACGGGCTACTGTTCATCTCCACCGTCGACCTCCTCCAGCCCCTATGCATAGGTTCATGGGCGGAACACATACCTACTGGTACATACCCTCAGCCTCGAGGATGAACTACTCCCTCCTCATCATGGATAGTGCCGGGATGATGAAGATGGCCACCGATGATGGGTTCCCCCTCCGGCAGGGTGCCTGAACGGCTCCTGAGAGGTTTTTGGTGGCTACAAAGGCTTGCGGTAGCGGAACTCCCGATCTATCTTGATATCCGATGGTTTTAGGGTACGTAGGCTTATATAAGCGAAAGAAGTCGGTCGGGGGGTGCTCGATGGGCCCACGAGATAGGGGGCGCGCCCTCCTATCTCGTGGCCTCTTCGAGGCTCTTCTGACGTGAACTCCAAGTCTCCTGGGTGATATTCTTCCCAAAATTCGCGATGCCGAAGGTTTCATTCTGTTTGGACTCCATTTGATATTCCTTTTCTTCGAAATACTGAAACGGGCAATAAAACAGCAATGTGGGTTGGGCCTCCGGTTAATAGGTTAGTCCCAAGTAATATAAAAGTGTATAATAAAGCCCATAATCATGCAAAACAGATAATAAAATAGCATGAATGCTTCATAAATTATAGATACGTTGGAGATGTATCAGCATCCCCAAGCTTAATTCCTACTCGTCCTCGAGTAGGTAAATGATAAAAGAAAGAATTTATGAAGTGTGAATGCTAGAGGTGCACAAGTTTGATCAATGATAATTTCAATCACCTTTACTAGCATCAATATATTTCATAACAGTAGTTCATCTCATAAAACTTTTAATGATCAAGTAACAAGCAATTCACATGTTAGAGCATAGACCATAAACTTTCTTGAAAGCTAGCAAACTTCATTCTTAGTCATCAAAACAATTGCAATTCATCCTATTTTCAGGAAGGGTCTATGTCAGAGCTTTAATTTAGCAAACTTCACATACTCAACTATCATATAGTCTTCTACAATTGATAACACTCACGCAATACTTGTGGTTATGAAGTTTTAATCAGACACAGAGAAAGATTGGGGCTTATAATGTTGCCTCCAAACGTATTCACCTTTGGGTGATGTCAACAATAATAGTTCATGCTAGCGTACATCCAATTGGATATATATATCAGGATCACCCTAATACAAAGTGCTTGCCAAAGGATAAAATGAAAAAGGGAAAGGTGAAGATCACCTTGACTCTTGCATAAAGTAAAAGACATAAAGTAAAAGATAGGCCCTTCGCAGAGGGAAGCAGAGGTTGTCATGCGCTTTTAGGGCTGGATACACAAAATCTTAATGCGAAAGAATGTCACTTTATATTGCCCCTTGTATATGGACCTTTATTATGCAGTCCGTTGCTTTTATTGATTACATAACAAGTTCGTACAAATCTTATTTTCTCCACACTAATAAGTCATGCATATTTAGAGAGCAACTTTTATTGCTTGCACCAATGACAACTTACTTGAAGGATCTTACTCAATCCATAGGTAGGTATGGTGGACTCTCATGGCAAAAACTGGGTTTAAGGATAATTGGAAGCATAAGTAGTATCTCTACTTGGTGCTAGTAATTTTGGCTAGCAAGAGGGGGAAAGGCAAGCTCAACATGTTTGAATGATCCATGAAAATATACTTTAACTGAGATGTGAGAAAACATAACCCATTACGTTGTCTTCCTTGTCCAACATCAACTCTTTAGCATGTCATACTTAATGAGTGCTCACAATTATAAAAGATGTCTATGATAATATATTTATATGTGAAATCTCTCTTCCTTCAATATTCTTTCATGAATGGTTCAAATGACCAATACAACGCTTGCTAACCTTCAATAAATTTACAACCTCTACTTTTTTATATGTGAAGTCATTACTCCCAATGGGATAAGCAAATGAGACATATATAATTTCAGATTTATGACAATCAACTCATTCAACCATTTACTCATAGGATATAAGTGAAGGACACGAGTAAATGACAAACTACTCCAACAAGATATAAGTGAAGATCAATGAGTAGCTAAATAATTATGTAACTATGTGAAGACTCTCTCTCATTTAAGAATTTCATAACTTGGTATCTTATTCAAACAGCAAGCAAAACAAAATAAAATGACATTGCAAGGATAGCACAACTCATGTGAAGAAGCAAAAACTTAGGCTCAACCGATACTAACCGATGATTGTTGAAGAAAGATGGGATGCCTACCGGGGCATCCCCAAGCTTAGATGCTTGATAATTATTGAAATATTATCTTGGGGTTCCTTGGGCATACCCAATCTTGAGCTTTTATGTCTCCTTAATTCCTCTCATATCATGGTTTCTCTTCTTTTTATCAAAGGCTTCATTCACAACAAACTCAACAAGAACTCGTGAGATAGGTTAGTATAAACCAATGCAAAATCTTATCATTTTATACTGTAACAAATTACTAAAATTATTATTCAACATTGCATACTAAATGCCTCTGCATATTTAACACTCCTATCCTCAAATAGAATCATTAAACAAGCAAACATATGCAAACAATGCAACCATAACAGCAATCTGCCAAAACAGTACATTCTGTAAAGAATGCAAGAGTATCAAAACTTCCCTGACTCATAAAATTATGAAATAAAATTCCCAATGTAATGAATTTATCATAGCTCAATATGCAAAAAGATTCAACATTAAACCATTCCCTGACTTTTCTAGGGAATTTTTTCAACAGCGGTAAACTTTCTGTTTTCAAACAGCAACATGTATACTAGCAAAATAAGCATGGCAAAGGCTATCCTTGACATTTTTATTGAACCTAAAGAAGCAAAACATTATTCTAACTAACATAAAGAAAATACTAACAAAATAAAATGACGCTCCAAGCAAAACACATATCATGTGGCGAATAAAAATATAGCTCCAAGTGAAGTTACCGATGAACGAGGACGAAAGAGGGGATGCCATCTGGGGTATCCCCAAGCTTAGGCTCTTGGTTGTCCTTGAATATTACCTTGGGGTGCCCTGGGCATCCCCAAGATTAGGCTCTTGCCACTCCTTATTCGATAGTCCATCGAATCTTTACCCAAAACTTGAAAACTTCAACCACATAAAACTCAAAACAAAACTCGTAAGCTCCGTTAGTAAAAGAAAACAAACCACCACTTAGGTACTGTAATGAACTCATTCTAAATTCATATGGGTGTAATATCTACTGTATTCCAACTTCTCTATGGTTCATACCCTCCGATACTACTCATAGATTCATCAAAATAAGCAAACAACACATAGAAAACAGAATCTGTCAAAAACAGAACAGTATGTAGCAATCTGTATCAAACGTATACTTATGGAACTCAAACAATTCTGAAATAAATTTATGGACCTGAGGAATTTGTCTATTAATCACCTGCAAAAATAATCAACCTAAAAACACTCTCCAGTAAAACATGGAAGCTAATCTCGTGAGCGCAAAAGTTTCTGTTTTTTACAGCAAGATCACATAAACTTCACCCAAGTCTTCCCAAAGGTTCTACTTGGCACTTTATTGAAATAAAAGCTACAAAACATGATTACTACATTAGAATAATCATGTGGACACACAAAAATAGTAAGGATAAATATTGGGTTGTCTCCCAACAAGCGCTTTTCTTTAATGCCTTTCTAGCTAGGCAATGATGCTCACATAAAAGATAAGAATTGAAACATAAAGAGAGCATCATGAAGAATATGACTAGCACATTTAAGCCTAACCCACTTACTATGCCTAGATATTTTGTGAGAAAACAACTTATGGGAACAATAATCAACTAGCAAAGGAAGGTAAAACAAGCATAGCTTCAAAACTTTAAGCACATAGAGAGGAAACTTGATATTATTGCAATTCCTACAAGCATAAGTTCCTCCCTCATAATAATTTTCAGTAGCATAATGAATGAATTCAACAATATAACCAGCACCTAAAGCATTCTTTTCATGATCTACAAGCATAGAAAATTTACTACTCTCCACATAAGCAAAATTCTTCTCATTCGGAATAGTGAGAGTGTCATAAGAGACTTGAACACTAAAAATTGTTTCCACATTAAAAGAGTAATGTTCAGAAAAAGGGTAATCATAATCATGACAAGTTTTATAAATATAATCATCACTACTTTTTATAGCATAAGTTTCATCACAATAATCATCATAAGTAGCAACTTCGTTCTCATCATAATCGATTGAAACCTCTTCTGAAATAGTGGAATCATCACTAAATAAAGTTGACACTCTTCCAAATCCACTTTCATGTTCATCACAATAAGATTCAACATCCTACAAAATAGTGGGATCAATACTTCCTAAAGTTGACACTCTTCCAAACCCACTTTCATCAATATAATCATCATAAATAGGAGGCATGCTTTCATCATAATAAATTTGCATATCAAAACTTGGGATGCTAAAAGTATCATCTTCACTAAACGTAGCATCCCCAAGCTTGGGACAAACATTAATTTCAGCAAATATATTCTCAAATATTTCATCCTTATCAAACATAGCTTCCCCAAGCTTGGGCCCTTTCATATCATAAGCATAATCACTCTCATCATTGAAAATATGCATAGCACCAATAGTATAGCAATTATCATCATCACAATGAGTAGTAGGAGCAACATCATTTGGGAGGGATACCTTGCTACCTTTGTTGCTCCTTTTTTTCCTTTTCTTTTTCACATTATGTGTGGGTTCAACCTTCCTCTTTGAGCTCCTTATTGACGAGATTGGTTGAATAGAAAGCTCCACCTCGTTACCTGATTCATCATAAGAAATAATAGGAGGAGATTGGGAAGTCTCTTCCCTTTAATTAGTATTCTCTTCATCTTCTATTTGCATCCTTTTCTTTAGGTAATTGGCAATATAAGGATTTTCAATGCAATTCACCACACAAAACATATAAATATTCTCTAGATCAAAATCAAGAAATCTATCAAGATTAAATTTTCGAATACCCTCAGTTATACGTTTCATTTCTTCATACCCCAAAAGAAGACTAAGCTCTTTATGATGCCCAAGGGTAATCAAGTTATCACAATTTTTGGACGCGATTCGGTCATGAAACAATTTGCATTGGAGATTTAAATGACCACGTTCATTGAAAAGTTCACAAGGAGCTCGAAAAATATTGAATCTTCTAGCACACTCATCAAGACTTTCTTGCAAACCTTTAGTTTTTAAATACTTATGCCTCTTGCAATATCTATTTTCTCTATTTGGTGTGTCCATGCAAGTCCAATCTACTCCACACAAATCAACATGCTTATAGGAGACATTTTCATCATAAATAGTGTAATCATCATTAGTACTATGGATATTCAAGGAGTTTATACTAACAACATTGCAATCATGCTCATCATTCAAAGATTCAGTACCAAGCATTTTAATGCACTCTTCTTCTAGCACTTGAGCACAATTTTCCTTTCCATCAAACTCACGAAAGATATTAGAAAGACGAAGCATATGAGACAAACTTAACTCCATTTTTTTGTAGTTGTCATTTATAAACTAAACTAGTGATAAAACAAGAAACAAAAAGATTTGATTGCAAGATCTAAAGATATACCTTCAAGCACTCACCTCCCCGGCAACGGCGCCAGAAAAGAGCTTAGTTGACGGGGTGTGAGTGAGTGCCCTTTACCTAGCCTCCCCGGCAATAGCGCCAGAAAAGAGCTTGATGTCTACTACACAACATTCTTCTTGTAGACGTTGTTGGGCCTGCAAGTGCACAGGTTTGTAGGACAGTAGAAAATTTCCCTCAAGTGGATGACCTTAGGTTTATCAATCCGTAGGAGGCGTAGGATGAAGATGGTCTCTCTCAAACAACCCTGCAACCAAATAACAAAGAGTCTCTTGTGTCCCCAACACACCCAATACAATGGTAGATTGTATAGGTGCACTAGTTCGGCGAAGAGATGGTCATACAAGTGCATAATATATAGTAGATAAAGGTAATTGTAATCTGAAATTATAAAAAAAGCAAGGTAACTAATGATAAAAGTGAGCATAAAAGGTATTGCAATGATAGGAAACAAGGCCTAGGTTTCATACTTTCACTAGTGCAAGTTCTCTCAACAATAATAACATAGATAGATCATATACCAATCCCTCAACATGCAACAAAGAGTCACTCCAAAGCCACTAATAGCGGAGAACAAATGTAGAGATTATGGTAGGGTACGAAACCACCTCAAAGTTATTCTTTTGGATTGATCTATTCAAGAGTTCGTACTAGAATAACACCTTAAGACACAAATCAACCAAAACCCTAATGTCACCTAGATACTCCATTGTCACCTCAAGTATCCATGGGCATGATTATACAATATGCATCACACAATCTCATATTCATCCAACCAACACAAAGTACTTCAAAGAGTGCCCCAAAGTCTCTACCGGAGAATCAAGAAAACGTGTGCCAGCCCCTATGCATAGGTTCATGGGCGGAACCCGCAAGGTGGTCACCAAAACATACATCAAGTGGCACGTGATATCCCATTGTCACCACAGATAAACATGGAAAGACATACATCAAGTGTTCTCAAATAAAGACTCAATCCGATAAGATAACTTCAAGAGGGAAACTCAATTCATCACAAGAGAGTAGAGGGGGAGAAACATCATAAGATCCAACTATAATAGCAAAGCCCGGGATACATCAAGATCGTGCCATAGAGGGAACACGAGAGAGAACACGAGAGAGAGAGAGAGAGAGAGAGAGAGAGAGATCAAACACATAGCTACTGGTACATACCCTCAGCCTCGAGGGTGAACTACTCCCTTCTCGTCATGGATAGCACCGGGATGATGAAGATGGCCACCGGTGATGGGTTCCCCCTCCGGCAGGGTGCCGGAACGGGCTCCCGAGAGGTTTTTCGTGGCTACAGAGGCTTGCGGTGGCGAAACTCCCAATCTATCTTGATATCCGATGGTTTTAGGGTACGTAGGCTTATATAAGCGAAAGAAGTCGGTCGGGGGTGCTCGAGGGGCCCACGAGACAGGGGGCGCGCCCTCCTATTCGTGGCCTCCTCGAGGCTCTTCTGACGTGAACTCCAAGTCTCCTGGGTGATATTCTTCCCAAAAATCACGCTGCTGAAAGTTTCATTCCGTTTGGACTCCGTTTGATATTCCTTTTCTTCGAAATACTGAAACAGGCAATAAAACAACAATATGGGTTGGGCCTCCGGTTAATAGGTTAGTCCCAAAAGTAATATAAATGGGTATAATAAAGCCCATAATCATGTAATACAGATAATAAAATAGCATGAATGCTTCATAAATTATAGATACGTTGGAGACGTATCACCCACCAGCTACATCTTCGCACGCAAGGAAGTGCCTGACAGTCGGGACCCACCTGGTCGAAGCGTATGTAGAGTTGTCATTCTGGCTGCGAACGTGTATGTACATATGATCAGTTTGTCTGCAAGCTGCAGCGATGAACCGTGGCCGTGTAAGGAAGGGCACGTGTCGTAGTAGAGGCGTGCATGTAGCATGTAGACGTACGTACAACGGCAAGGGTGCAAGAACGAAAATACGGCCACATACATACATACGGCGGGGTCTCGAACGCCTACTCGTGCATACGTACGACAAGGGCTCATGTACATGGCTGGGTCGGAACGGAGAAACATCATCGTTGTCGTGTTCATGGGGAGCCAACCAGCATGGTTGGAACAGAATGCGTCGTCGTGTTCACCGGGAGGGCTTGGACGGAATAGCCGATGGAAACGAGGCCTGGCATACCGCACAATGGAGGAAACAACATTGTGTTCGATCGACCACAGTCGAAACGGGATCCTATTCATCGGGAGGGGTCTGGTGTACCGCAAAACGGAGGTAACGGACTTCTGTTAGACCTCCTATGATCGAAACGGGGTCCTGTTGATCGGGAGGGGTGTGGCGTACCGCAAAACGGAGGAAACGGACTTGTGTTGGAGCGCTACGGTTGAAACAGGGGTCATGTTCATCGGGAGGGGTGTGGTGTACCACAAAACGGGACTCCACGAGGGTACTGTTCATCTCCACCGTCGACCTCCTCCAGCCTCCACGGGCTACTGTTCATCCACCATCGACCTCCTCCAGCCTCCACCTGCGACTGTTCATCCACGGGCTCCTGTTCATCTAGCCTCCACCGGGCGCTCCTCCACCGGCTACTGTACAACTAGCCCTCGCTACGGGGTCCAGTTCAACCACCCCTCCACGGGTTATTGTTCATCCAGCGCTCCACCAGCTACTGTACAACCAGCCCTCCACCGGCTATTGTTCATCCTTCCCTCCACGGGGTCCTGTTCATCCAACCCTCCACGAGGTCCTGTTCATCCACGCCCAACCGGCTCGATCAATCGGGGTCCTGTTCATCCAGCGGCAACACCACGGGCTCCTATTCATCCTACCCCCACCGGGAACTGTTCATCCAAACCCCCCAACAACGCTCACTGTTCATCCAGAGGCAGCATCAATCGGTTTTAGTTAGCAGCAGTAGCGAAGGAATCGCTCGATCGGGTTTAGTTAACAGCCATCGATCGATCGCTCGGGTTCAGTAACGCGTAGCCTGCAATGCAATCGCTCGGGTTCAGTTAGAGCCCAACGCCTCACTCAGGTTCAGTTAGAGCCAACGCCTCGCACACACGCGCGTACGTGTACGAGAAAAAACGTGCATCGCTCGGCCCCCGACCACCCATCGTAATCGGGAACTCCCCAAAGTTTTCCTCGCCATCGCTTCTACCACGGTTTTCTCCGTCATGGACGGCCCAAAGAATGTCATGCAGCTGCGTCTCCGGCCCGCCCAGGACGAAAAGCCCATTTTCTGTCATGATTTTTTGTCATAGAAGTAGGAGCCCACCACATCTATGATGATACCGGGTTTTGTCACAATTATTGTCATAGAAGTGCCATAAGTATGACAAAAAATATATTCATTCGGCCCAAAATGTCACAGATGTGTTTTTTTGTAGTGTTAGTTACCACATTAGTAGTTGAAGATATTGCAACAGTAGCAGCAGTAGAACATTCAGGAACAGAGACAGCATTATCACGCTCAAGACATTTTAGACATGGTGGTTCAAATCCTTCCTGAGCGGAACTGATCTGTTGAGTGCGAAGTGACTCATTCTCCTTTTGAAGATCTTCATGAGCCGACCTCAATTTCTGAAGCTCTTGCTTCCTTTGAACATAATCATAGGAGAGATTTTCATGAGAAGTTGAGACCGTTTCATGACGACTTTTAAGTTCCTCGTACTTAACATGAAGATATTTAATGTCTTCAATTCAGGACTGAGTTCGGGTCATTTCCGCGTCCAACAGGTCATCACTTTTGTCTAGCAACTTTTGAATATGTTCCATAGCATTTTGTTGTTCAGTTGCAATTTTAGCAAGTGTTTTGTAGCTAGGTTTAGATTCACATTCAGAGTCATCTTCACTTGATGTTTGAAAGTAAGCATCGCGTGAGTTTACCTTGGCACCACGTGCCATGAAGCAGTAGGTGGGAGCAGAGTCATCCTCATCCTTAGCATCAGTGCTGGTGATGAGGCCATTGTCTTTAGTGTTGAAGATGGACTTGGTGACATACACAGAAGCTAGAGCCAGGCTTGCCACACTAGAATCAGATTCCTCTTCAGACTCCACCTCAGCCTCCTTAGATGCGGACTCCTCCTCTGAATCCTTCTCCTTGGCAACAAATGCACGAGCCTTGCTTGATGAGCTCTTCTTGTGTGATTAAGACTTCGACGAAAACTTGGAAGAAGACTTTGAGGATTTCTTCTTCTTCTTATCATCGGAATCATATTCCTTTCTCTTCTTCTTCTTCTTGGTCTCATTGTCCCACTGTGGACACTCAGAGATGTAGTGACCAGGTTTCTTGCACTTGTGGCATGTTCTCTTCTTGTGATCACGAGAGGAAGCTTCATCATTTCTAGAGCTAGATCTTGAAGACTTTCTGAAGTCTTTCTTCTTAGTGAACTTTTGGAACTTCTTCACAAGCATAGCAAGCTCCTTTCCAATGTCTTCAGGATCCCCGGAACTGCAGTCAGATTCTTCTTCAGATGAGGAAACAACCTTTGCCTTCAAAGCGTGAGTTCGGCCATAGTTGGGACCATAGATATCTCTTTTCTCAGATAGAAGGAACTCATGTGTGTTGAGCCTCTCAAGTATGTCAGACGGATCGAGAGTCTTGAAGTCAGGGCGCTCTTGAATCATCAGGGCCAGGGTGTCAAATGAGTTGTCAAGTGATCTTAGAAGTGTCTTGATGATTTCGTGCTTGGTGATCTCAGTGGCGCCGAGTGCATGAAGCTCATTTGTGATATCAGTGAGGCGATCACATGTGAGCTGGACATTCTCATTATCATTTCTCTTGAAGTAGTTGAAGAGATTGCAAAGAACACTGATCCTTGAATCTCTCTAGATCGAGACGCCTTCGTTGACCCTGGAAAGCCAGTCCCAGACTAGCTTCGCAGTTTCCAAAGCACTCACACGACCATATTGTCCTTTGGTTAGATGACCACACATGATATTCTAGGGAGTTGAGTCTAGTTGATGAACATTTTGACATCAGCAGCAGTGACACCTTCACTAACCTTGGGAACGCCGTTCTTGATGACATACCAGAGGTCAACGTCAATGGCTTCAAGATGCATATGCATCTTATTCTTCTAGTAGGGGTAATCAGTGCCATCGAAGACAGGGCACGCAGCGGAGAGCTTGGTTATCCATGCAGTCGACATAGCTAAACTCCAGGTGGTTAAACCGAACCACATAGAACAAGGGAGTACCTTTCTCTGATACCAATTGAAAGTGCTAGTGTTCGACTAAAGGGAGGTGAATAGGCAATTTTTATGATAGTCTTCAAAACACGAGTGCTTTGAAGACAAACAATGGAAATGAACCTATTGATATGCATCAGAAGGTAGACTACACTAGACAAGCCATAGTCAAGTAAGCAATGAAGTGAAAGCATCAAGACTATCAACGGCTAGGAAGTAAGGATCAGGATGGAAGATAGTATGAAGTCAAACAGTAAATAGTATTCACTTAGTGAAGTCAAATAGATCAGACAAATGGGCAATGACTTCACAAAGACAAACTGTAAGTAAACAGAGGTGAAAGATAGAACCAGTTGCTTGGAGGAGACAAGGATTTGTTGGACCAGTTCCAGTTGCTGTGACAACTGTACATCTGGTTAGTTAGGCTGAGATTCAACTCAGAAGACCGTGTCTTCACCTTATTCCCCTTGAGCTAAGGACACTTGGTCCTTTCCCAATCACTATGGTAACTCTTCTCATGTCATAGTCTTCAATGTGAATATCTTCACAGACCACCATTGTCTTCAATGTCTTCACACATTTTTAGGGGTCATCTCTGGTAGGTTAACCGAATCAATATGGGACTACTACCTGTGTTATCCTGCAATTCTCACAAACACATTAGTCCCTCAACCAAGTTTGTTGTCAATACTCCAAAACCAACTAGGGGTGGCACTAGATGCACTTACAATGTCTAGCATGTATGATTGTGTTTGCTCCTATGGACTAAACCCTCCGGTTTATATAGACAATGGAGGGATCTAGGGTTGTATAGAGTCGGTTACAGAGAAAGGAATTACATGATACGAACACCAAGCTTGCTATCCACGCAAAGGAGAGTCCCATACGGACACGGGGAAGGCCTTCTATCTTGTATCTTCACAGCCCATCAGTCCGGCCTATGTCACATAGGTCGGCCGCCCAAGGAACCCTTAGTCCAGGACTCCCTCAGTAGCCCTTGAACTATGCTTCAATGATGATGTGTCTGGCGCGCAGATTGTCTTCAACATTGCAAGGCGGGTTCCCTTTCCAAATACTCCAAAGCAGCTTTCCGCACACAAGAGTTGTGTCTGGCCCTGCTTAACACATACAACCCTAAACTGTAAAAAGCAATAATACTTAAAATAAGTCACGTCCACAGGCCACTTTTTTGGTGAGATGTTATGTTCTGGCCTTTTTATTTTGAACCGTTTTACAGCCTCGTTTCGTATTTTGAGGTACGGCCAACGGCACATCTTTGTCAAAGCAGAGATCATGTCCCCTTATCACGGGATTCTCATTAATAGGGGTTTTGGGTAATCCAACCATGTCGTTCACACGTCCCCTTGGGAATAGGCTTGATTTAAGGCTTATGAGGGGGCGCTCGATATTCGCTGCCTCTATAAGAGTATGAAGACTCATCTTCTCACCTCACGCCTTCTTCTTCCTCTGCCTTTCAATCCCCCAAGCTCCAGCGCCCAAGTTCCAAACTTTCCTTCCGCCCCAACTTCTCCAACAATGGTCAGATCTGGCTTTCACGGCAAGTGGATGGCCTCCTCCATAACCGAGAAGAACATTTAGGACCTGCGGGAGGCTAGGTACCTGATGACGGAGATCAAACATAGGCTTCCGACCCCACGGTAGATCATCCCCACCCCAGAGCCCGGCGAAAGGATGTTTTTTATCCCTCACTTCCTCCGAGGAGTCGGGTTCACCCTTCACCCCTTCATCCGAGGTCTCATGTACTACTACGGGCTGGATTTCCATGATCTGGCCCAGAATTCCTTCGTCCACATCTCAGCATTTATCGTCATGTGCGAGGCATTTCTCCGCGTCCCCCCACACTTCGGCTTATGGCTCAAAGTTTTCAATGTGAAGCCGAAGGTGGTTGAAGGCCAACATGCCGAGTGCAGTGGCGCCATGGTGAGCAAGCTCAACCGAGTTTCTTGGCCCAAAGGAAGATTTGTGGATACTGTCAAGGTGTAATAGTAGGAGTGGTTCTATATCACCGAACCCTGCGGCACCAAATGGGTTGCTGCTCCAGCCTTCAGATCCAAGCCTCCACTGCGGCTTGCATCTTGGACCAACAAGGGTCTAGATTGGGGGTCCCTTGACGAAGTGTTGATGCTGCAGAAGCGTATCAAGAGCATGATAAAAAAGGACATCACCCTAGCTGATGTGATTCAGGTGTGCCGGATATCGGGTTCCGGCAAAACCCTTAAGGTTCGAACACTGGGGTGCGCACGAACATTTCCCCCTACCAAAAAACGCCCTCAACCTCGCCGCAATCTCTAAGCTAGATGAACAACACAAGAGACACAAGATTTATACATGTTCGGGCCACCGTTGTGGTGTAATACCCTACTCCTGTGTGTGGTGGTGGATTGCCTCTTGGGCTGATGATGAACAGTACAAGGGAAGAACATCCTCGCAAGGAGAGGTGTTCTTGTGCTTGGTGGTGTGTAGATGAACTGGGTCCCCCCCTTCTACTATGGTGGCTAGCCCTATTTATAGAGGCCCTGGTCCTCTTCCCAAATATTGAGAGGGAAGGGATCCAACAATGGCCATTTTGAAAGGGGACAGCTAGTACAAGCTATCCTGACTAAAGGTGGTCTTCGCCTATCAAAGGCGGTGGTGGTGACGTCGTCTTGGGCTCCATGGTGACCTCTGTCTTGCCATCCTACCGGTCTTGGTCTTCTTGCACCAATATGGAAACCTTTGCCTGATGCCTTGGTACTCCGCGCCTGCGCTTGCCCCCTTAGTACCAAAGAGGAAATGAGGACACTACGTGGGCTAAAGCCCGCCTGGCGCCCGCCTGGCCTTGGTTGTCATGGCTTGCATCACAAGGACCTCGTGAGGTACCCCTTGCCTTGATCTCTCCGCCTCCTCGCGAGACTGCCTGGTGAGGCCGCCCCTGAGGAGGCCTTGCATCGTCCGCCCCGCGAGGATTGGCCCCTCGCGAGGGTCTTGAGCGTTGGTTGATGAAGACAGGACATACTGGGCCGCTGGTGGAGCCACGCCGTGGGCCGCAGGCAGGCAAGTCTGGGGACCCCCATTCCCAGAACACCGACAGTAGCCCCCAGGCCCAAGGCACACTCGGACTTGGCTTAGCGGCAAAGCCAAAGGGCAAGTGCGGAGCACTGCAGGCCCCAACAGCCTGCGGCCTTGGTTGATGTGTGGCGACTGATTGGATGTGGGCATCTCCGCTTCCCCATGCTGCCTCGGCAAATGCCCGACTGACAAAAGGCTGGCGCGGGCAAGGCTTGCCTTCATTGCTCTCCTTCGTCTGCTGAAGATCTCCTTCCTCACTTCTTTCTCCCGCAATCTCCAGATCTGCTCCACTCCTTCCCTTTCGGTGAGCGATGGTTCCCCGCAAAGCCAAGGCTGATGCACTGCCGACTTGGTATGCGCCGGCCCTGGACGCCCCCAATGTGTCGGAGAAGAATCTCGCCGCCACGTGCCTAATGACGGCGGTCGAGGGCAACGAGAAGGGGGAGACCGAACTTCGAGATGGCTCCGCCAAGCCGAAGGCTAAGGGGAGCACTTTATACCCCTTCTTCATGAACACCATCGTCACGGGCCTGGTTCCTCCCTTTTCCTACTTCTTCTACGCCGTCCTCAGCCATTATAGGTTGCAGGCCCTTCATCTCCATCCCAACTCCGTTCACCTCTTGTTGATTTTCGCCTACTACTGCGAGGCACATGTTGGAGTAATGTCATCCGTAACTCTGCTACACCACTTCTTCTCTCTCCGAACCAACAGCGACCATACCTCGGTGTGCGCCAACTTCGTCGCGTATGGCAAGGCCAACCCGATCTCGAAGACGGGGAAGAGGGCCGACAACTTTCGAAGAAAGTGGGTCATGATGGATGCCAAATGTGTCCACCCCCGGTTGGTGTTGCCAACGGAGATGCCCCAGCCTGACGAAGGGTGGTCTCGCACGAAGCTCGCTGACGATCAGGTGAACTTGGTGCTGGAGAAGATGAATGCCGACTTGAAGCCAGGCAATGCGAAGGTGGCGAAGCTGACGGGGGCCGCACTCCTGAGGGAGTTCCTGACGCAGTGGTTGGCTCCGCTTCAGCCACACTCGCGCCCCTTATGGATGCTTGGGGACACAGACGACGAGCTTCACTTGAATCTGGTGGCTTTGGCTGACGAGGATCTGGCCATAGCTCTCTCCCTCTTGGTTGGGGACGACCAGGAGTGCACGGTGGGTGCCCCTGCCCCCTTGTTCCTCCGCGAGGATAGGGCACAGGTGGTGGCTGCTATGCCCACCTTTGATGGGCATGGCCTAGTGCTGGCGGCGCCCCCTGTGGTCCGGGGGGCGACGGCGCTGGTGGACGTGTCCTTGGGCGACTCCCGCGGAGGATGAGAGGAAGAAGAAGAAGAGGAGCACGACTCAGAGGCGACCTTTGAGGGGACGGGGGAGACCTCTGCCCCACGCAGGGCCGACATCCTCCGCACCTTGCCAGATGATGACGAGGCTGACGCCACGCAGGAGGAGGAGGATCCGCCCGCGATCCCGAAGAAGGGCAGGTCGGCGCTGGTCTCCCGAGAGGCCGCTTCTTCCCAGGCGCCGCCTGGAGCCGCCTCCAGCCCCTCTGTTGTGCCTTCCCCTGCTCCTGGGGCACTTGCAGCTACGCCCCGAGCCCCGAGGCTCTCAGGTTTCAAGCTCGGCAAGAGGGCGGTGAACTACGCCGCGGTAGACCAGTGAGTGTTCGTACTCCGTGTTGTTTTTTATTATGCTACCTGAGCTTGACGTTCTCCATCGGTTTGTTAGGCCGCTACCTGCGGCGAAGAAGAGGAAGGGGGACACGGTGACTCCGCTCGGGGCCGACTCATCTGCTGCGGCCGCTCCTTCATCCATGGGGAGGGGAGGCGATGACGTTCGCACCTCCCCTGCCCGATCATCCTCGCAAGGCCTGGGGGAGCGCCCTGGTGGGGCACCAACCTCCATGGCCCTGTTGGCTCCGGAGGTGCCGATGCCTAACGCTGCTGCTGAGGTACCCAAGGCTCAGGAGCCCCCATTCTCCCGAGCCGTGGTTACGTTGCCTCCTCCTCCTCCTGCGCCGCTGGTTCTGGGTTCTTCTGCCTCCTCCGAAGTCTTGGACCGCGCCCTTTCCGAGTTGGGCCAGCTGCAAGAAGACCTCGAAGGCACCGACTCCCACCTGGTAGCCGGGTGCCTGGAGCTGGTCTCTGGTTGGATTCATTCTGATGCCTCCGTCCGAGTGGCTCTGAGGCAGGCCGCAGCAGCCTCTGAGGAGGAGAAGCAGGACACCGCCCAGGCCACAGCCGCTCGTGAGGTGGCACTGAAGGATGCCGCGGTCGCCTAGGACCGTTGTACGGCACTAGAAGCCAAGATGGAGGGTTTGCGCGATGAGCATGCCAAAGAAGCTTGTGACCGCCAGGCGAAGGAGGAGAAGATGAAGGCTCGGGAGGACATTGTCAGGGACCGTGACGCCGGGCTGACGCGGCTGGCAGAGTCGCAGACCGCTGAGCGCGTCTGGTTGGAAATGCTGGAGTAGAAGTTGAGGGTGGAGAAGCTCGAGCTGGACGCCAAGGTGAAGGTCTTGGCCGAGGACCGCGTGGCCTTCGCTCTTATCAAGGAGAGGTCTCGCATGGCACTGAAGACACTCTATGAGAAGGGCCTGGAGAAGCCGCTGGCTACCGACAAGGACGGCCCTGCCCAGCTACTGCCTTTCTTGGTCGAGGTACTTGAGGAAGTTGTGAACGGCGTCGGCCTCATGGCAGAGGTAGAAGCTTGTGTCCTTTCTTCCATGGTGCTAACGTGTGTCTTCAGCCACCTCCACCTCCATGACCCTGGAGCCAACCTTGTCGAGCTGCTGGAGCCTGTGGACGTCGAGCGCTACGTCGTCGCTGCTGAAGCCGTGAAGGGCCGGGTGGAGGCCTTGCTGGGGAAGTTTCGCGCCTTCGCTCCTGCGCCCATGGCAGGCGGTGCTGCTGATCCTGCGGCCTCGAGAGGTGGGGCTAGTGAGGGCAATACCACCATGAGGGTGAAGCCCCTGGAAAATGGCGGTGTTGTCCAAGGGTGATCTTCTTGCGGCTTCTTTCCTGTTTTCACTCCTGCATGTGCACCATGCCTCGTGGAGGCGTTTAAACTTGCGTCTGGTATTGTGAAGACAATTATGGTTTGTAATATTTGCTTCGGGATTTGCTTCAAGATTTGTGGTTTCCTTCCTATTTGCTTTATGTTTTATGTCGGCAGAGCCCGGCCCCGCACATACCTCAACCGCCGTTGGCCCCGACCGGATCACCAGGACAGGACCAAGGAGTGAGGGGCTACGTGACAAGTTAGGCTCCTGAGTCGCGATGCTCAGGAGTCCCCCTTGACGCGCAAATAGCAAATAGGGAGGGAACGTAGGAGTAGACCTGGCGTTCTACGTCGGCAGAGCCCGGCCCCGCGCATACCTCAACCGCCGTTAGCCCTGACCGGATCACCAGGACGGGACTAAGGAGTGAGGGGCTACGTGACCAGTTAGGCTCCTTAGTCGCGATGCTCAGGAGTCCCCCTTGACGTTTAAACGACCTTCATACCTTGGCTCCGCTCGGGGAGGGGGGTGCGACGATCAGGTCTGAGGGACATGGCTGGGTGGCGTGCGCTCGGGGGTGACCCATGCGCAGCCCCGTTATCCAGCCCACTCCGCGACGCTCTCGAGGGGAGGTGTTGTGATGAGGCAGACACTAAGCTCTGGGCTCCCTGAGGTTGATACGGCCGTGGACCGCCCTTAGTTGTTTATCACCAGCGCAGAGCATAGCGCTTCCGTATATGTACATGCATAGCCCCTCCTTGGCAGTGTCGTCAGCCAGCGCGGAGCATGGTGCTTCCACTGGTGCGTGGGAGGGGGGCCCCTTCGGGAGGAGCCCCCGGGGCGTGTACAACCCCGCCCTGACATGTGGCTTGCACGGCTGGGCCAGACGAGGTGTATCTGGGCACTCGTGAGCCAGCGTAGGACTCACGAGGCCCTACCTCAAGGCGGGTTGCACCTGGTCTTGGATCTTTGACAGCTGCGTGTTCCTGCGAGATGGTCAGATACAAATGCTCCGCGTCCTCAGGTCCCGGCCCTCGAGCGAGGTCGCGATGATGTGGTCAAGGCCAGGAGATGAGGGCTGGAGAGCTAGTAAGAGCTCCTGAGTCGCGATGCTCAGGAGCCCCCCTTTTAACGCGCAAGCGATTTGCATGAGAGAGAGGAGGCCCGTAGTAGGCAGCAAGTGATAATCACAGGCAGGTTAGGTATGAAAGGCAAATCAGTTTAGGTAAACACAGAATGGATACATGCCAGTGGGTCGGACCCATGCGGCTTGGGGATGATGCAGCCCGAGGGGCGCCCCCATTAAGGTAAGCTAAAAACATAAGAAAAAGGGATACATGCCGCTGGGACGGACCCACGCGGCCTGGGAATGATGCGGCCCTAAGGGCGCTCCCAACTGAAATGAACTTGGAAGATGACACCTGGTACCATTGTAGAGGGGGTGTTGGGGTGGCTAAAGATGCGTGGTGAAGAGGCCGACCCTCACGAGCCACCAGAGCCCTGAGCCTCGGGAGGCTCTGGGGGTCCAGGTGGTTCCTTGAGGACCAACTCCATCTCTGCTAGGACTAGGTGATGTCTGGCCTCCTGAGCCACCAGAATGCTCCGCAGGTGGCGCTGGTAGGTGGCAGCCGCGTTCGGCAGGCTGAAAGGCATGCGAACGTAGTTGTGCGGCGGACCTTCGCAGCGCCCCACGCGTGAAGGCCAGAGGTGCTCCTGAGATGCAGCTCAGTTGAGCCCTGGGACATCAATGCAGACGCACAGCCCACCATCCTTGCCTGGATGGGGAACCACGCCCGGCAAGCGGCGATTGCCGCGCATGGTTCTTGCTTCCTGAAGCTCCTGAGTGGTCTTGGTGATTAACTCCTGAACGTTGGGCTTCCCGCGCCCTGTGCCTTCCTGAGGGAAATGTGCCGCAAAGCACGCCTCCAAGTGATGCCCGAGCGCCTCCCTCGTGATGTTGGCAAGGTCTAAGGCCCTTCAGAAGAGAGCCCCCGAGCCCTGCCCGAGGAGGGCACTGGGCGCGCCTTCCTATGCGATGGAAGGAGGCGCCCCTTGCATGGGCGCCGATCCTGACGCGGCACCACATGAGATGCCGACCTCCTAAGGCCTCGCGCTGAGTGATTGCTTCTTCTTCTTGGGGATGGCCTCCGGAGGGTTCTCGCCCTTGCCGTCCGGGTCCTCGATTGATGCATCTTGGAAGGCATGCTCAAGGGAGCACACCTCATCTCTTTCTTCACAGGGGACCATGATGATTCCGTCGCTTCCTGGCATCTTGAGGACGTTGTAGCCGTGGTGGGTCACTGCCATGAACTTGGCCAGGGCTGGATACCCGAGGATGGCATTGTACGGCAGGTGGATGCGGGCGACGTCAAAGTCGATGAGCTCGGTGCGGTAGTTGTCTCACTTGCCGAAGGTGACAGCGAGGCAGACCAGCCCTATCGGGGTGGTGGAGCCGTCAGTAACTCCCGAGAAAGGCTTGGTAGGCTGGAGCTGATCATATGGCACTTGAAGGTTGTTGAACATCTCCACAGACAGGACATTAAGCCCTGCGCCGCCATTGATGAGGGTTCTGGTGACTTGCACGTTGCTGATGACTAGGGAGCAGAGCATCGGGAGGACGCCAGCAGTAGCCGCACACTTGAGTTGATCTGCTGAGCTGAAGGTGATGGCGCACTTGGACCACCTGAGCGGGTGTGTGGCCTCTAGCCTGGGGAGGACTGCATTCACCTCTCATGCAAACTTCTTGAAGATACGCTGAGAGGCTGGGGCCTGAGCTCCGCCCAAGATGCAAGCGATAGCACGTGGCTCCTGGAAGCCCTCAGCCCCCTCATCCTGATGATGGTCGTCATTCCTTCTTGGCAGCGGCAGCAGAGGAGGAAGGCATGTGTTGCCCTGCGAGCAGTCCTCGCGAGGCTGATCCTCCAGGCGCCCTCGCGAGGCTGGTCCTGCCAACGATCCTAACGAGGTCGGTCACGCCACTCCTGATGAGGGCCACGGTCATCCCATCGTCCTCCGCCTCGTCCTCCTCCTCGGCCATAGCCCCGGTCATTGCGATCGGGGCGTCGACCGAAGCGTCCTTCCGGAACAGCCCTGAGCTCCTGGCAGTCGCTGGTGTTGTGGGTGTGGAGGTTGTGGTAGGCGCAGAATGGTCGGCTGCCCTTGGACGACTCTGGCTGGTCCCTGTCGTGCTTCGTGTCTGGCTCCACCGCAAGCACGGCTACTCCCTTGCGCTTCACGTCCTTGGCCTTGGTCTTCTTCTCTTCTGGGTAAGCAACTCGAAGCTCGAGGAGGGAGAGGCGTCCCTCCTCAGCTCTAGCGCACTTGGTCACCGGGTTGAATAGCTCCAAGGATGTGCACAACTCCTCGTGGATGGCGAGCTCCTCCTTCATCTTGACATCACGGACGCCATCAGAGAACACCGAGATGACGGCCTCGTCCGCCACCTTGGGGATCTGGAGGCGGGCGCTGTTGAAGCGCTGGATGTATTTCTGCAGGGTCTCTCTAGGCTGCTGCTTGATGCGGCACAGGTCACCCGCGATCGGGGGAGGTCGCGAGTGCCCTGGAAGTTGGTGATGAAGCGGCTACGCATCTCGTCCTAGGAGGAGATCGAGCCGGGAGGCAGGTTTAGGAGCCAGGTGCGGGCACCGTCCTTGAGCGCCATGGGGAACCAGTTCGCCATGACCTTCTCGTCTCCATTGGCCGCCTTGATGCTCAGCTCATAGAGCTGTAGGAAGTCCGTGGGGTCGGTGGTACCGTCATAGCAAGGAGGCAGATCCGGCTTGAACTTGCCTGGCCAGGCGACGCTACGCAGCTCGGTGGAGAAGGCGCAGTAACCTGCTGTGGCCACCGGAGCCCTTTGCTGACGCGGAACTTGCTCTTGATGGTACCCGCGCACCGCCGCCAGGGGCAGCACGCGGTCTTGTCGCACCGGTGTAGGGAGCATGGGGGCGCCTTCTTGAGGCCGAGGGATTTCTTGGCATCTTCTTTCTTGTCGCGTGGGCGCTGGATGCAGTGGGTCACATCCAGGGGCCACACGCCTTGGAGCCAGGGCGTAGTCTTGGGGTGAAGGTGGTGGAGGCGCTCCCTGAGCCGCATCGCCCGCACCTAGCAGAGGGTGAGGCAGCAAGAGGGACAGCACAGGAGAGCCCCCTGCGGCACTGACGAGCTCGGTGATGCGAGCGAGCCATTCTTCGTAGAGATCATCGACGGGGCAGTAGTGTAGGAGCTCACGTGCTAGAAGTAGTGCGGCCTGCTTGTCTGTGGGGGCGCGACGAGCGTGGGACGACGAACCAGCTGGTGTGAGTGACGGAGTAGCGATGCAGCCTTCCCACCGCACCGAGGGGTGCAGCGAAGATGCTTTCCGCTCGTTCCCCGCTGGGCCGGTGGCGGCGTTGGTGGTAGGCGATGGAGAACGACGGGGAGGCCCACCGACGGGGGCCGTCTGGACGACACGAGCGGCAAGAGCAGCCCAGCGCTCGGCGCGGGCCCGGCGAGCGTCTACCATGGATGCGACGAAGCGATGGGACGCAGATCAGCGGAAGGAAGATTTCGGCACCCCCCCTACCTGGCGCACCAAATCTCGGATATCGGGTTTCAGCAAAACCCTTAAGGTTCGAACACAAGGGTGCGCACGAAGATTTCCTCCTACCGAAACACGCCCTCAGCCTCGCCGCGATCTCTAAGCTAGCTATGTGAACAACACAAGAGACACAAGATTTATACAGATTTAGGCCACCGTTATGGTGTAATACCCTACTCCTGTGTGCAGTGGTGGATTGCCTCTTGGGCTGATGATGAATAGTACAAGGAAGGACAGCCTCGCGAGGAGAGGTGTTCTTGTGCTTGGTGGTGTGTAGATGAACTAGGTTTCCCCCCTTCTACTATGGTGGCAAGCCCAATTTATAGAGGCCCTGGTCCTCTTCCCAAATATTGAGCGGGAAGGGATCCAACAACGGCCATTTTGAAAGGGGACAACTAGTACAAGCTATCCTGACTAAAGGTGGTCTTCGCCTGTCAAGCGCTGGTGGTGACGCTGTCTTGGGCTCCATGGTGACCTCTGTCATGTCGTCCTGCTGGTCTTGGTCTTGTTGCAACAATATGGAAACCTTTGCCTGATGCCTCGGTACTCTGCGCCTATGCTTGCCCCCTTAGTACCAAAGAGGAAATGAGGACACTGCGCGGTTTGGCGCCCGCCTGGCGCCCACCTGGCCTTGGTCGTCATGGCTTGCGTCACGAGGACCTCGCGAGGTACCCCTTGCCTTGATCTCTCCGCCTCGCGAGCCTGCCTGGTGAGGCCGCCCCTGAGGAGGCCTTGCATCGTCTGCCCCGTGAGCTTGGCCCCTCACGAGGGTCTTGAGCGTTGGTTGATGATGATGGGTCGTACTGGACCGCTGGTGGACCCACGCCGTGGGCTGCAGGCAGGCAAGTCTGGGGACCCTCATTCCTAGAACGCCGACAAGGTGATGCTCATCCGCCGAGCTCTCCCTTGCCAACAGCGGCCTCTCAAAATGTGGGAGTTCAATCTGGAGGGGCTACGGACCTTGCAGCACTTCTTTGGCATGATGCATGAAGGGATCTGGAAGCTTCTCTTTAAGAAGCAGAAGTCGTGGCCATGGACGTCCGACGAAACTGGCCTCAACTGCAACAATCTGGCATCCCCGGTAAGTATCATGTTTCCGAACACTACTTAGCCTGTCGATCTTTAGGGAGGGGTCCTGCAAATTCCATCTCCTGAACAGGACTGGATAAAGAAGGCTGAGTGTATTAAGTGCCCGGCCCCGCTCCTCGAAAACCTAGCCGATCCTCTGTTAATGAAGATGCTGGTCCCGGCGCCCTACCAGGCGCCGACAAAGAAGGACAAGAAGAAGAAGACCAAGGAGTCCCAACGCGACCTCCATCCCCGAAGAGACTTTGGGCGCCGTGTCCGGAGGAACCGAAGCTCCTTCCTCTGGCGAGGAAGACAAAGACGAAGACGAGGAGGAGGAGGAGGATGAAGTAGGGAACCCTCCTCCCAAGGGAAAAAGAGAGCGGCCTCCGTAGTTCCGGAGGAGGAGCGTCCAACAGGGGAAGGATATCCCCCTCCGACGACTCGGATTCGGGCACCGAGGCCGTTCCCAAGCACCGCCCCCGCACCAAGCCCCTTGCCGAATCATGAGTTCCTTAAGATGCCTTATATACATCTAATTATTTTTATAGATTATAAGAATAATATCAAATTTCATATTTCAGTCCGGCCCGTGACATTCCTCAAGAATAGTCGTCATCAAGGGATCTTTCATCGGAGAAGATGGAGAGCGCGATGCCTCCACGAGCTTCCTCTCCTCCTAGGGCGGACGATCCCGAGGTGTCATCCCAAAGGATTTCTCCGAGCTCCGGAGAAGTGCGGGAAAGGACCAATGTGGCGCCGGAGGCTGCCGAGAACATGGGGGCGCAACCCCCATGGAGACCGGTCATGGGGGCCCTGGGTCATCCGACCCTCAGCCGGATACTGTTCCGGAGACCCAAACAGTTCCGGAATTGGATTGGCAGTCCCCTCTGCAGGAAGGGGAGGCGGCGACCTCTACGAATGCAGAGGCGCTGAACAAGCTAATGGATGCACTGCAAGGTGCATCCGTCTTGGAGGAGCACTGTACCTTAATGGGTACGGTGGTTGAAAAAGTTCAATCTGCTAAGAGCGGACTGGATGAAGCCTTCACAAGCCTACTAACAGGCTTTAAGGTATGCGATGTAATGTCTTTTAGCCGCTTTCCATAAGAAATCCGTCTATATATAGATAGTAGCCCCTAAGACTCTATTTGGCCAATGAAGGAGGGCGAAGAGAGGGTCTATAGGTATCCGCAGTAAATAACATACTTATCATTTGTGATAAACATCAGGCCTCACTATTAGCGGCGACCGCTCAGGCCGCCGAAGTTTCCGAACTGAAGCAGAAACTATAGCTAGTCTATGAGGACAATATCCGGATTAACAAGCGGCTCGACGAAGAGCAAGGTATGTTTCCAGTGCTCCATATTTCATTGAATTAGTTTTGCAAATGCTTAAGTGAAGCTCATGTGTTGTTATATGCACAATTGTAGATGGTGTTGTCGAGATCGAGACCCTCAGGAGTGACCTTGCTCGTGCAAAGGAGCAAGCAAGGGTGAGCGATGCGGCCGCTGAGAAAGCGGCTGCCGATGTGAAGGACGAACAAGCCACCCGGCGCCAATTCGAGGAGCGCGTATCCAAGATTGAGCAAGAGATCAAGGACACACCTTGCAAGTGCAAGCTCCTCGAGGAGGGGGATAAAGCGAAGGCGGCCGAACTCGCCAAGGCCCTTCAGGACGCCCAACATGCGAGGTCCGAATCTAGGGCGACTCGCGAGGAGCTCCGACAGGCCGGGCAGATAGCGGCTGGTAAGCCCTTTCTTTTACAATCTAAGTTTGGCGATCAGAGGTATGCCTTACTGAATCTACTATGGAGTTCTCCAGACTCCTTTGCGGATATACCAAAGAGTGCCACTGACGCAGCGCAATTCTACCGGGCCCAGGAGGGGCATGCGACGAAGAAGCTGTTCTGGTCGCAATATGCGTCGCAGGAGCGTTCGGCGCTGCTAAACGACCAGATGGCGCAGTGGGCCAAATTGCATAGGATGTCCGGATTGGCCATGAAGGAGGTCATACTCCGGTTGTGACCGATCGAACCCGTTCCGAGCAGCTATTTTGGCCTAGTGGAGAGACTCGTCGATGACGTGCCTCGAATTGATGCCATCAAATGGTTGGTGTGCATAGAAGGCGCACAGAGAGCCGTCGCCCGCGTCAAGGTGCACTAGGCCAAGATGAAAGCTATTGTTGTTGCGGTTGAGGGTCCCCCCGAAGGCAAGGACCACCGTACACCGGAGCATTATTTAAACGACGTCCTAGAGGGTGCTCGCTTGATAGAGGGTCAATGTTTAAAGGACATTATATTTGAATGAATGAAACTGAATGACCTGGTGTTGTGTATTATAGATATTAAGGCTTTGTAATATATTTGTGCCATTATCTAAAGTTATTTTCCTCCTGTGCGGCCGTTTTTGTATGGCTGAGAGTTTTCCAGTTGTTGGCTTCGACCCCCATGTAGATGCTACGGGGGTGTTCGGAATAGCACATGAGCACTCTTGACCCAATGTCTTGGTCCATAATGGAGGTGTCAGTGCGGCGAACCAGGCAACCGGACTATACGGCTTTACCGCTCTCACTTAGCCATAGGAGTTTGGCAATGGAGCTATAGAATAGCCCCTAGTATGTATGTGACTATCCGAATGCGGAAGCATTACGTATATGACTGGAAAAACAGTCCTTCGTTTAATACAAAAAAAATCACTAAAGATTTAGTAAGTCACCAAGCGGCTGACAAGCTCTCGCCTCACCATGACAGTCAGTTCTCTACTGAGGTGTTTACCGGACGAACCAGAAACACAATCGCAGTAGTTCTCCCTTTACTACCCTAGCCGAACAAGCGGAACGTAAGGTAGCAAACACAAGAGCCGGGCAACCCAATTATTGACCAAAGACATGATTCGGAGCCAATGCATATAATGCCAAGCTCAGGACGCCGAAGTATGCTACAAAGCTGTTCGGGCTTTAGCGGCACGTATGTAGCCGTATTGAGCCCTTGGCAATGGGGCATTGAGGTATGTGAGACAACTGGATAGACAGACTACAATTTTATGAACAAAGTTGATACCGAAGAGTTGTCCCTACTAGGATCTGATGGATACGCCAAGATGTGATCTTACAGAGGGTACCATACGCACCAAAATCATTTTACATGCCGGGGGTATAATAATAAGGAGAAAAGGTTAGTACAGGTCCTTTAAATAAGGGTTTGTCCAAAGAGTCCTTTGGATGTTCTGCCGCACGTCTGTGCCGCTTTCACCTTGTAGAGGGGGGGTTCCTTAGAGGGAACAGTCTTTTGTTTCCCGCACGAAACCGGGCCCGAAGTGAGTCCTTGTAAGTCCGTAGGATATATGGGCTTGAATGCACCTATGGTACAAGAGAAAAATGGTCGAACAAAGGTAGAAGGTCATATAGGGTCAAACCATACTATAGACATGTTTGTATTGTGCCTCTGTTGATGCCCAAGGGATTTTGAGTGCATAAGGATGTACGCGCGATACGAATTCTGCGGTTGAACGCGGCGATCGACAGAGGCGAAACTGCTAGTCTAACTCCGGAAGTACCGAGCTGTCAGCTTGCGGGGCTGACCGAACTTTCTTAGCAAAGTCTGTCGGCTTGATGGCCAATGAGGTGTGCGGCTTGAGGGGGGCGCTCTATACTTCGGCGGCGAGAGCTGCAGTGTGCTCCTCGGTACGGAGGGAGCGTTCCGTATTTCCGTTGACCGTTATGACGCCGCCTGGACCGGGCATCTTGAGATTTAAATAAGCATAGTGCGGCACCACGTTGAATCGAGCAAAAGCGGTCCATCCGAGCAGTGCGTGATAGCCGCTTCGGAAGGGTACGATATCGAAGATCAAGTCTTCACTGTGGAAGTTGTCAGGCGGGCCGAAGACAACTTCCAATGTTATTGAGACTGAGCAATGGGCCTCTACACCAGGTATCACTCCTTTAAAGGTAGTTTTAGTGGGCTTGATTCTTAACAGATCAATACCCATTTTGTGGACGGTGCCCTGGTAGAGCAGGTTAAGGCTACTGCCACCGTCCATGAGGACTCGTGTAAGATGGAATCCATCGATGATTGGGTCTAGGACCAAAGCTGCCAATCCTCCATGACGGATACTGGTCGGGTGGTCCTTTCGATAGAAGGTGATCGGACAAACCGACCATGGGTTGAATTTTGGGGCGACTGGCTCTACGGTGTAGACGTCCCTTAATGCGCGCTTGCGCTCTCGTTTGGGGATGTGGGTGACATAGATCATATTCGCTGTTTTGACCTTAGGGGGAAATTGCTTCTGCCCCCTGTGTTCGGTGGGTGAGGCTCTTCTTCGCCGTCCTCGCTAGGTGGCCTTTTCCCCTTGTGTTCGGCGTTGAGCTTACCAGCCTGTTTGAAGACCCATCAATTTCTATTGGTATGATTGATAGGTTTATCAGGGGTGCCATGAATCTGGCAAGGCCAATCGAGTATTTTGTCCAGGCTGGATGGACCATCTTTGTTTCCTTTGAATGGCTTCTTCTTCTGACTGGATTGGGAGCCACTGAGTCCGGCGTTGACAGCAGTGTCTTCGGTACTGTTTCGATGCTTGTGCTTGTCGCGTTGTGGCATGCCATTGTCGTCCATGGCTTCAGAGGTGCCTGGATCACTGGTACTATTGCTTCTACGAGCTAGCCAGCTGTCTTCTCCCGTGCAAAAGAGAGTCATTAGTGTGGTGAGGGCTACCATGGACTTCGGCTTCTCTTGGCCAAGGTGTCGTGCGAGCCACTCATCTCAGACGCTGTGTTTGAAAGCCACAAGGGCTTCGGTGTCCGGACAATCCACAATCTGGTTCTTTTTTATTAAGAACCTGGTCTAGAGTTTCCAGGCTGCCTCGCCGGGTCGCTGGATTATATGACTGAGGTCATTGGCGTTCGCGGGCCAAACTTATGTTCCTTGAAAGTTGTCCCTGAAGGCGTCCTCCAAGTCTTCCCAGATTCTGATAGAGTTTTCTAGGAGGTTGTTCAGCCAATGCCAGGCTGGTCCCTTAAGTGTTAGGGGGAGGTACTTGATGGCATGTAAGTCATCACCGCGGGCCATGTGAATGTGGAGAAGAAAGTCTTCCATCCATACTGCGGGATCTATTGTGCCATCATATGATTCAATGTTCACCGGCTTGAACCCTTCTAGGAACTGGTGCTCCGTTACCTCATCGGTGAAGCATAGAGGGTGTGCGGCTCCTCTGTATTGGGCGATGTCACGATGCAGTTTGGATGGAGTCTGTATGCGGTTTTTGGCTCGTGTGAGGTTGTGCTTATCACGCCAGTCCTGATGGCCGTCTTCTCACGCTGGTGGGCGCCCTCGTGATCCATAAATTGATCTGGTATGACCGATTCTATTGTCCAGGTCCTGTCGCAGGTTGTGCGTGCGCCCTGCGGCCGTTGTTTCTCTGCCTCTAGGGCGAGGTGGCGCAGGTTGGTGTACGGCTTGGGTTGTCGCTCCCTTTCGACCACGAGGTGGTCGGTCAGGTCCGTCAGCCGCATTACGCACCATCGGTATAGGCTCTACGACCTCATCGTCGAATTGGAAGAGCAACCTGCACTTTGGGTAACTCTTAGTTGGGCGCTCGAGGCCATATTCCTCGGCTGCCAGGACATTAGTCCATTTGTCATTGAGTAAATCCTGATCGGCTTGAAGTTGTTGCCACTTCTTTTTCAGGCTTCTTGCTGTGGCTATTAGCCGGTGCTTAAAGCACTCTTGTTCGAGGGGGTCCTTTGGTACGATGAAGTCTTCGTCGCCCAGGCTCTCATCCTCTTTGGAGGTCGGTAGGTAGTTACTATTCTCCGAGCCCTCGTGCTCAATAGGATCATCGGGGTTGACTTGCCCCTCTTCCCAATCATCCTGCTCGGATGTTGGCTCGACAGGGGCTTCTTGGTCTTCGGCGTTATCCGGGGTCTTATTGTCTTCAGTGCCGGTATTTTTGTCTTTTTCGCGACGCGATTTTGATCGGCGGCGCTAACGTCGATGCTTCATAGGTGCTTCAGCAGGTTCATCCTCTAGATTCTTCCCATCGTCGGCGTCATGATCTTTGGGTGTGTCCACCATGTATACGTCGTACGAAGAAGTGGTCATCCACCATCTGGTAAACAGCGGGTTCTGGCCTCGCTCCTCCTCGGCATCGTCGCCCGTACCATCGATGTCTTCGGAGGCGTAATCGAGCATGTCGGTTAAGTCATCGACAGTGGCTATAAAGTGGGTGGTGGGTGGGACGTAAAATTCCCTGCCCTCAGCCCCTGGTGTGGGCTGGGCATACTTTGGCAGCTATCCTTCTGTAATGGCGAGGGATCACATTAAGTCCAGGGCCTCATTTAAGGGCGAGGTTTGGACAGGGAAGTGAGAATCTGTGGAGCGGGGCGGGACAGGAGTTCCCTGGCCGAGCTCGTATAACATGGACCTCGAGAGTTCAGAGCTGGTGTACGGATGTGAGTCCAGCTCGATGAGGATAGAGGGAGTCTGGAGTGACTCCGGGCCGGCCGGTGAAACGATCCCCTCCATATCTCCGGTGTTGAGCTCTATGGCTGTGGAGAGTCCCGCGGTCTCTAAACTCCCGTCTTCGGACTCGGCGAGGAGTTCAGGATCTGAGGCCGGAGCTGCGATTGAGGCCGCGAACCCTTGGAAGATCAAGTCTCCTCGGATATCCGCGACATAGTTTAGGTTTCCAAAATTGATCTGATGACCAGGGCGTAGCTGTCAATCTGCTCCAGATGGCCAATCGAATTGGCATGTAGTGCAAAGCCACCGAATATGAAGATTTGGCCAGGGAAAAAGGTCTCCCTCAGGCGGTGTTGTTCTGGATGGTTGATGGAGCCATTGAGCCTTTTGGTGACGACACAGTGGAACTCTCAATGAAAGCACCGATGTCAGTGTCAAAACCGGCAGATCTCGGGTAGGGGGACCCGAACTATGCGTCTAAGGATCAAAGGTAACAAGGAGGGAGGGGACACGATGTTTACCCAGGTTCGGGCCCTCTTAATGGAGGTAATACCCTACTTCCTGCTTCATTGACTTTGATGGGTATAGGGGTTACAAGAGTTGATCTACCTCAAGATCGTAATGGCTAAACCCTAGATGTCTAGCCTGTATGATTGTGTTCGCTCCTATGGACTAAACCCTCCTGTTTATATAGACACCAGAGGGATCTAGGGTTGTATAGAGTCGGTTACAGAGAAAGGAAAGTACATGATCCGAATGCCAAGCTTGCTATCCACACAAAGGAGAGTCCCATCCGGACACGGGGGGGGGGGGGGGTCCTTCAATCTTGTATCTTCGTGGCCCATCAGTCCGGCCTATGTCACATAGACCGGCCGCCCGAGGACCCCTTAGTCCAGGACTCCCTCAGTTCCCAAGGGGACCACTACCCACCAGGGCACGCCAGGAGGGGCAGGCACACCCTAGTGCCTAGTGGGCACCTGGGTTGCCTTCTAGGGTGTTTCTTATCTTTTTATTTTTCCAAATATTCCAAAACTGACAAAAAATATTTTTGCGGAATTTTCGGGGTCGGTTTACTTATCGTATCACGCACCTCTTCCTTTTCAGGGTTCTAGAGTGTTATGGTATGTCTCTTTTATGTATTTCTCCGGTGTCAAAGTTTGAATAATGTTAGTTTCAACACTAATAAGTGTACCTAAAATATAGTGCTTAATTCTTTGTCCATTGAGCACTTTCGCATCAGTGCCTTCAGCATTATTGATCTTAATAGCTCCAGAGCGGTAAACTTCTTCAACGATATATGGTCCTTCCCACTTTCAGAGAAGTTTTCCTGCAAAAAATCTAAAACAAGCATTGTACAATAGAACATACTCACCCACTTTGAATTCCCATTTTTGGATTCTTTTATCATGCCATCTTTTAACTTTTTCTTTGAACAGTTTGGCATTTTCATAGGCTTGGGTTCTCCATTCATATAATGAGCTAATATCAAATAACCTATTTTCACCGGCAAGTTTGAAATCATAATTGAGTTCTTTAATTGGCCAATATGCCTTATGTTCTAACTCAAGAGGCAAATGACAAGCTTTTCCATAAACTATTTTATATGGAGACATACTCATCGGAATTTTGTAAGCTGTTCTATAGGCCCAAAGTGCATGATCAAGTTTCTTAGACCAATTCTTTCGAGACCTATTGACAGTCTTTTGCAAAATTAAATTTATTTCTCTATTGCTCAATTCAAGTTGACACTAGATTGAGGATGATAAGGGTATGCAATTTTATGGTTGACATCATATTTAGCAAGCAATTTACGAAAAGCACCATGAATAAAATGTGAACCACCATCAGTCATTAAATATCTAGGGACCCCAAACCTCAGGAAAATGACTTCTTTCAACATTTTCATGGAGGTGTTATGATCAGCACTGCTGGTTGGAATAGCTTCTACCCACTTACTGACATAATCATCAACCAAAATATGTGTATACCTATTAGAGGATGGAAAAGGTCCCATATAGTCAAAGCCCCAAACATCAAATGGTTCAATAACAAGTGAATAATTCATAGGCATTTCCTAACGTCTACCAATATTACGAATTCTTTGACATTCATCACAAGATAAAACAAACTTACAAACATCCCTGGAAAGAGTAGGCCAATAAAAACCGGATTGTAGTACCTTATGTGCAGTTCTATCTCCTGCATGGTGTCCTTTGTAGGCTTCAGAGTGACATTTCCGTAGGATTTGTTCTAGTTCATGCTCAGGTATACAACGTCTAATAATACCATCTACTCCTTCTTTATAAAGATGTGGGTCATCCCAAAAGTAATGTTTAAGTCAAAGAAGAATTAATTTTTTTCTTTTGTTGGTATGTGAAACTAGGTGGTATGAATTTAGCAACAATATAATTAGCATAGTCTGTATACCAAGGAGTATTACGAGAAGCATTTATGACAGCTAGTTGTTCATCATGGAAGCTATCATCAATAGGTAGTGGGTCATCAAGGATATTTTCCAACCTAAACAAGTTATTAGCTACGGGATTCTCAGCACCCTTCCTATCAGTAATAGGCAAATCAAATTCTTGTAGCAAAAGAACCCACCTAATAAGTCTAGGATTAGCATCTTTCTTTTCCATAAGATATTTAATGGCAGCATGATCGGTGTGAACAATTAGTTTAGAGCTAACAATGTAGGATCTGAATTTATCACCAGTATACACAACTGCTAAAAATTCTTTCTCAGTAGTAGCATAATTTCTTTGAGCACTATATAGAGTCTTACTAGCATAATGGATAAAATTTAATTTCTTATCGACTCTTTGTACTAGAACAACACGAACAACTTAATCACTAGCATCACACATAATTTCAAAAGTAAGTTCCAATTAGGTGGTTGAACGATAGGTGCAGAAGTTAAGGCTTTCTTAAGTGTTTCAAAGGCTTCTACACAATCATCACCAAAAACAAATGGAACATCTTTTTGCAAGAGATTAGTAAGAGGCCTAGAAATTTTAGAGATGTCTTTAATAAATCTCCTATAGAAACCAACATGACCAAGGAAATTCTTATACCTTTAATATCTTTAGGACATGGCATTTTCTCAATTGCATCAACTTTAGCTTTATCCACCTCAATACCTTGTTCAGAAAGTTTGTGCCCTAAGACAATACCTTCATTCACCATAAAGTGGCACTTCTCCCAATTCAAGACAAGATTAGTTTGTTCATATCTCTCCAAAACTCGATCAAGGTTGCTTAAGCAATCATCAAAAGAAGTTCCTTAAACGGAAAAATCATCCATGAAAACTTCAACAATCTTTTCACAAAAGTCAGAGAATATAGCAGTCATACATCTTCGAAAGGTGGTAGGTGCATTGCATAAACCCAAAGGCATACGTCTATAAGCATAAGTTCCGAAAGGACAAGCAAAGATGGTCTTCTCTTGCACTCAAATCACTGGCAACTGGTTCAACATAATTAGATCTCTTAAAAAGATTAGCATGTGGATGAGGATCCATATCAATAGATTTTTAGCAAGCGAAGATGCAAGCACATAGAAGATACATGATCACACGAGCAAAGATAGCAAACAAGCAAACAAGAAGATGGAAAAAGGCAAATATTTTTGTATTTTTATGAAAACTTTTTAGAAGTGGGGGAGATGAAAATGAGAGGCAAATGGAAAATAATGTAAATTGCAAGGAGATAAGATTTGTGACTATGAACATGATAGATGTTGATGATGTCTCCCCGGCAACGACGCCAAAAATTCCTTTTGATGCACCTTGAAACTGCGTCGGTATTTACCCAAAGAGGAAGGAATGATGCAGTACAGCTATGGTAGGTATTTCCCTCAGTTATGAAACCAAGGTTATCAATCCAGTAGGAGAACCAAGCAACACTATGTAAACTGTACCTGCACAGAAAGAACAAATACTTGCAACCTGACGCGTAAGAGGGTTGTCAATCCCTCCACGGTAAAAAGATAGATTAAATTGTATATGATTGCACAAATAGATCTAGCAAGAACACAAAATAAAACAAGTAAAGAAAAAGTGCAGCGAGATATTTTTGGGTTTTTGTAAATATAGATCTGAAAACAATATGATAAAAGATAGACCCGGGGGCCATAGATTTCACTAGTGGCTTCTCTCGATAAAATGGCATAAGGTGGCTAAACAAATTACTGTTGGGCAATTGATAGAAGATCAACTAATTATGACGATATCCAAGGCAATGATCATGTATATAGGAATCACGTCCAAGATTAGTAGACCAACTCCTGCCTGCATCTACTACTATTACTCCACACAATGACTAATATCCAGCATGCATCTAGTGTATTAAGTTCATGGAGAAACAGAGTAATGCAATAAGAACGATGACATGATGTAGACAAGATCTATTCATGTAGGAATAGACCCCATCATTTTATCCTTAATAGCAAGATACATACGTGCCTCACTACCCCTTCTATCACTGGGTGAGGACACCACAAGATTGAACCCATCACAAAGCACCTCTTTCCATTGCGAGAAAAATCCATCTAGTCGATCTAACTAAACCAAAGATTCAGAGAAGAAATACGAGGCTATAAATAACCATGCATAAAATAGATCAAAGAAAACTCAAATATTATTCATGGATATAAATCTGATCATAAACTCAAACTTCATCGGATCCCAACAAACACACCACAAAAAGTCATTACATCAAATAAATCTCCAAGAACAACGAGGAGAACATCGTATTGAGAATCAGAAAGAGTGAAGAAGCCATCTAGTTACTGCCTACGGACCCGTAGGCCTATGATGAACTACTCACGCATCATCGGAGGAGCACCAATGAGGATAACGAACCCCTCCATGATCTTGTTCCCCTTCGGTACAGTGTCGGAATAGGGATCTAGATTGGATCTCGTGGTTCTGGAACTTGTGGCGGCCGGAATTGTGTTTTGTCGACTCCCCTAGGGTTTTTGGAATATTTGGGTATTTATAGGGCTGACAGGCGGTGGAGGAGACCCTCGTGGGCCCCATAACCCGTCAAGGCGCGCCTAGGCTTCCTGGCATGCCCTGGTGTCTTCTGGGCCCCATGAGCCTCCTCTCTGGTGCTTCCTTGGCTCCCAAGTTATCTTTTGGTCCAAAAAAATCTCCAAAAAGTTTTGCTGCGTTTGGGCTCTGTTTGAGAGGGATATTCTGTGAAGTAAAAAACAAGCAAAAAACAACAACTGGCACTAGCACTATGTCAATAGGTTAGTCCCAAAAAATGATATAAAGTTGATACAAAATGATTGTAAAACATCCAAGAATGATAATATAACAGCATGGCACAATCAAAAGTTAAAGATACATTGGAGACGTATCAATAATAACAGGATATATCTTCTTCTCATCAAGATAATCATATTTCAAAGTGTCAGGCAATTGTTTTAATTCAAACACAGCATCACCTTTAGGTGGAGGAGGGCCTCCTAGAATTTTAACAGGCAAATTGTGTTTAAGAATAGGTTGTTGCTCAAAGAATATTTTATCTATTTCATTTCTTTCATGCAAGTGCATATCATTTTCATGGTCTAGCAAATATTGTTCTAGCGGATTAGTAGGAGGTACGACAATAGAATCAAGACTAATTATTTCATCCTTACTAGGAAATTCTTTATTATGAGGTTGTCTACGAAACTTAGAGAAATTGAACTCATGAGACATATCACCAAAATTAACACTGACAGTTTCTTTATTGCAATCTATCTTAGCGTTAACAGTGTTCAAGAAAGGTCTACCAAATATTATGGGACAAAAATCATATTGTGGAGAACCAAGAACTAGAAAATCAATAGGATATTTTATTTTCCCACACAAGACTTCAACATTTCTAACAACCCCAAGTGGTGTAATGATGTCTTAGTTTGCAAGTTTAATAGTAATGTCAATATCTTCTATTTCAGCAGGTGCAATATCATTCATAATTTCTTGATATAAAGTAAAAGGGATAGCACTCACACTAGCAACACAAATCGCATACACCATGATAGCAATGATATCCTATTTTAACTGAGACAACAGGCTTATTCTTATCTTTAGTATCAGGTTTGGCAATTCTAGCAGCTTCATCACAGAAATATATAACATGCCCATCAATATCATCGACCAAGAGATCTTTAACCATAGTAATACAAGGTTCTACTTTAATTTGTGCAGAAGGTCTAGGCGTTCTAATATTACTTTTGTTAACCACGGTTGAAACTTTAGCATGTTCCTTTATCCTAATAGGGAAAGGTGATTTTTCAATATAAGCAGTAGGCACAACTGGGTCAACGTTATAAATGATAGTTTCATCTTTAACTATAACTGGCTCCTCAATCTTTTCTTTAACAGGTGTATGATATTTAAACCATTTCTCCTTAGGGAGATCAACATGATTCACAAAAGAGGCTACTATCTCAGAATCAAGTCCATATTTAGTGCTAAACTTGTGAAAAACATCAGTATCCATAAAAGATTTAACACAAGCTCGAACTTAAGTGTTATACCTGACTCATTACCTTTATTGAGTTCCCAATCTTTGGAGTTGTGTTTAATTCTTCGAAGAAGGTCCCACCTAAATTCAATAATTTTCTTCATAAAAGAGCCAGTCGAAGAAGAATCGAGCATGGTTCAATCATCATGAGAAAGCCGAGCATAAAAATTATGTATAAGAATTTCTCTTGAGAGCTCATGATTAGGGCACAATACAACATTGAATAAAGCCACCCCCAATCTTGAGCGATGTTTTCTCCTTCACGAGGCAAAAAATTATATATATAATTCCGATCACGATGAACTAGATGAATAGGATAAAACCTTTGATGAAATTCCAATTTCAATCGATTCCAGTCCCAAGCTCCAATATCATCACATAGCCTATACCATGTCAATGCTTCCCCCCCCCCAAGATAAAGCAAGAACCTTCTTCATAACCTCATCTCTGGGCAAACCTGCAAGATTAAATAATCCACAAACCTCATTCACATAGATTAGGTGCATATCAGGATGTAGTGTTCCATCTCCTGCAAAAGGATTAGCTAACAGTTTCTCTATCATACCCGAAGGAATCTCATAACAAATATTTTCAGTAGGTGTAGTAGGTTGAGGAGAAACTCTCTGTGCTTCTGGTCGAGGTGAAGATACCCCAAACAAACCCATCAAAGGATTGTTCTCCATAGTAACAAGTAACAGTAAATTTTAGCACATAATATAAATTTTTCCTTACCAATTTCCACTTACCAAAAGCGCTTCTCCTCGACAACGGCGCCAGAAAAGAGTCTTGATGATCCACAAGTATAGGGGATCAATCGTAGTCCTTTCGATAAGTAAGAGTGTCGACCCCAATGAGGAGCATAAGGAAATGACAAGTGGTTTTCAGCAAGGTAATTTCTGCAAGAACTGAAATTGTCGGTAAGAGGTAGTTTCATAGCAAGATAATTTATAACAAGTAATAACTAGCAATAGTAACAATAGGTGTAGCAAGGTAGCCCAATCCTTTTTATAGCAAAGGACAGGCCGGAATGGTCTCTTATAATATGCAAAGCATTCTTGAGGACACACAGGAATTTCAGCTAGTCACTTTCATCATGTTGGTTTGATCCACGTTCACTACTCTTATAATTTGATATGTGAGTGAACTGGTGCTTGGTGTTGTTCTTACTTGAACAAGCCTCCCACTTATGATTAACCCGTCTCGCAAGCATCCGCAACTACGAAAGAAGAATCAAGATAAAATCTAACCATGTCATTAAACATATGGATCCAAATCAGCCCCTTACGGAATAGCGCATAAACTAGGGTTTAAGCTTCAGTCACTCTAACAACCCATCATCTAATAACTACTCCACAATGCATTCCCTTATGCCCAAAAATGGTGAAGTTTCATGTAGTCGACATTTACATAACACCACTAAGGGAATCACATCATACATACCATCAAAAAATTGAATGAATATCAAATTCACATGATTACTTATGACAAGATTTCTCCCATGTACTCAAGAACAAAAGTAACTACTCACAAAAATATTGATGCTCAAGATCATAGGGGTATTGAATAGCATATTAGATCTGAACATATAATGTTCTACCGAATAAACCGGCTAGCATCAACTACAACATGTAATCAACACTACTAGTCACCCACAGGTACCAATCTGAGATTTTGATACAAAGATTGAACACAAGAGATGAACTAGGATTTTGAGATGAGATGGTTTTGTTGAAGATGTTGATGAAGAATGGACCTCCCATGATGAGAGGGTCATTGGTGAGGACGATAGATTTGATTTCCCCCTCCCGGAGAGAAGTAGCCCCGACAAAGACGCTCCACCGGAGAGCAAAAGTGCTCCTGCCCAAGTTCCGCCTCGAGACGGTGGCGCTCCATCCCGAAAGTCCTCTCTTTATTTTTTTCTAGGTAAAATGACCTTATATACCAGAAGATGGGCACCGGAGGATGGCCAGGGGGCCACTACCCACCAGGGTGTGCCAAGGGGGAGGGGGTAGGCGCGCCCTAGTGCCTAGTGGGCACCTGGGTGGGCCCCTCTGGTATTTATTTTCTCCAATATTTTTTATATATTCCAAAATAAATCCCCGTAAAATTTCAGCTCATTTGGAGATGTGCAAAATAGGTATCTCTGACATAGCTTTTTCAGGTCCAGAATTCCAGCTGTCGGTAATCTCCCTCTTTATGTAAACCTTGCATATTATGAGAGAAAAGGCATTAGAATTGTTCCACAAACTGTTATATTGAATAAAACATTATAAATAATAGTAGGAAAACATGATGCAAAATGGGCGTATCAAACAACACCTACACACACAAAAGCAAATACTTGCACCCAACACAAACAAGAGGGTTGTCAATCCCCTTGGCGGTTACTTGCAAGGTTTAAATCTTGTAGTGGTAGAAAGATAAATTGCAAAGATAAAATAGAAAAGAAATAAAAAAATTGCAGCAAAGTATTTTGTGTTTTATATATGATAAAAGTAGACCTGGGGGCCATAGTTTTCACTAGAGGCTTCTCTCTTGAACATATAGCATATAGTGGGTGACCAAATTACTGTTGGGCAATTGATAGATAAGTGCATAGTTATGACGATATTTAAGGCAATGGTCGTGTATATAGGCAGCACGCCCAAGACAAGTAGACTGACTACCACCTACATCTACTACTATTACTCCACCCATCGACCGCTATCCAACATGCATCTAGTGGTATTAAGTTAATAAAACCAGAGTAACACCTTAAGCAAGATGACATGATGTAGAAAAAGTAAACTCAACTAATAAGAATAAACCCCATCGTTTTATCCTTAATGGCAACAATACAAATATGTGTCTTGTCCCTTTCTGTCACTCGGATAGAGCACGACAAGATTGAACCCAACACAAAGCACCTCTCCCATTGAAGATAAATCAATCTAGTTGGCCAAACCAAACAGATAGATCAGAGAGAAATGCAAAGCTATAACAATCATGCACAAATAAGTTTAGAGAAGACTCAATATTTCTCATGAATATTCAGATCATAAACCCACAATTCATCAGATCCCAACAAACACACCGCAAAAGAAGATTACATCGGACAGAACTCCAAGAAGATTGAGGAGAACATGGTATTGAAGATCAAAGAGAGAGAAGATGCCATCTAGCTACTAGCTATGGACCCGTAGGTCTGTGATAAACTACTTATGCACCATTGCTAGGGCAGCAAGGATGATGTAGAAGCCCTCCGTGATCGATTCCCCCTCTAATACAGTACCGGAAAAGGCCTCCAGATGGGATCGTGGAAGAACATAAGCTTGGGGCGGCAGAAAAAGTGTTTCAGGTGGCTCTTTGGTATATTGGGAATATTTGAGAATTTATAGAGGGATTAGGTAAAGAGCTGCCACGAGGGGCCCACAAGCCTAAGGAGCGCACCTAGCGAGCTTGTCGCTCCCTCGTGGCTCTTCTGGTCTTCTCTCGAATCTTCGTGGATCCCTTTTGGTCCAAAAAAATAATCCAAAGATTTCTCTCCGCTTGGACTCCATTTGACATTGATTTTTTGAAAAGCCAAAAACAAGCAGAAAACAACAACTAACATTGGGCACTAGGTTAATTGGTTAGTTCTAGAAAATGATAGAAAATTGCATATAAAACATCCAAGATTGATACTATAATAGCATGGAACAATAAAAAAATTATAGATACGTTGGAGACGTATCAACTTCCATATCCCATCAAGACAAAAACTGATCCCCTTTCCACTCGTTGTGCGGGCGTTGCTGGTTCCTGAGGCGGGTGCAACTATTTTACTTTTTACTAGGCCCACACCCATCGAGACTCACGCGCATGCCCTCTCCTTTGACCATAATCAAAGATCGTTGTGGGTGGACCCAGGGGCTACTAACAGAGTATTAAAATATAGGGTATGCTCAATATATTGAGCATATGCACCCGCTCGTCTGTAAATTCATTCCATAGTTTGTTAAAAAGAAAGTCATGATGTCATGGTAAAAAGATGAACCCAAAGATGCAAAATTTAAAGGTGACAACAAAAAGATTGTCCCAGAAGATCCCCAAGGAGGGTCGTGGCATCATCCATGATGCACACGGGGGCTGCCTCCCTGACCTGGCAGGACATGCATCGGCCAGAGGAGCTGGCCTTGCAGCACACTCCACTGACCAGGCGCCTGACCATGCTACAAGCTTAGCCTGGTGTGGGGCTATATTTAGGGCCATCATCACGACAAACTGGGAGGCGCAAGACAAGATGGGACGATGGACATTGAGGGAGTCTTGGGCTAGGGGTGTCCGGATAGCCGAACTATCATCATTGGCCGGACTCCAAGACTATGAAAATACAAGATTGAAGACTTCTTCCCATGTCCGGATGGGACTTTCCTTGGCGTGGAAGGCAAGCTTGGTGATACAGATATGTAGATCTCCTACCATTGTAACCAACTCTGTGTACCCCTAGCCCTCTCCGGTGTCTATATAAACCGGATGATGGCCCTAAATACTCTCCTTCGCTCTTTGTTGGGGCGACTACTATTAGGATACTTACACAAAGTTGCTACACTACCATGTGTGTTTTGCAGGCCATCAGTTCCCAAGTGGTCGTGGTCCCATCGAAGGACTTGTCCCGTCACCGTCACTGCCCCTCACTTCTCGTGCCCTGGTCCATGCAGCAGTCTAATGTGGCACGAGTTTACGACACCAACCTGGAATCTTGCATTGCACTATAGAAGGAGGAGGAGGAGGAGGAAAGATTCAACATAACTTCTCCATTTCTCCTTCTCTTTCCTCCTTCTGCTTGTTTTTTGCCATTGGCAACAATGTAGGTCTAGATCTATCCTCCACTCACCGTCCTTTCTGATACGTCTCCAATGTATCTATAATTTTTGATTGTTTCATGCTATTATGGTATCAATCTTGGATGTCTTATATGCAATTATATGCTATTTTATATCATTTGGGGGACTAACCTATTAACCTACTGCCAAATGCCAGTTCCCGTTTTTTGCTTGTTTTTGGCTTTTTAGAAAATCAATATCAAACAAAGTCCAAACAAAAAAATCTTTGGATTAATTTTCTCTGGACCAGAAGGGACCCTAGAAGGTTCGGGGGGAGGCCAGAAGAGTTGGGTGAGCGACAAGCTCATAGGGCGCGACCTAGGAGGTGCCCCTTGAGCTTGTGCCCCCCCCCTAGCACTTCTTGACCTAATTCCTCCTCTATAAATTCACAAATATTCCCAAACCAACAAAGAGCCACCCGAAACACTTTTTCCGCTATTGTAAGCTTTTGTTCTTCCATGATCCCATCTGGAGGCCTTTTCTAGTACTCTGCTGGAGGGGGAATCGATCACGGAGGGCTACTACATCATCCTCGCTGCCTTTTGATGATGAGTGAGTAGTTTACCATAGACCCACGGGTCCATAGCTACTACCTCAATGGCTTATTCTCTGTTTGATCTTCAATACCATGTTCTCCTGGATGTTCTTGGACTTCTATCCGACGAAATCTTCTTTTGTGGTTGTTTTTGTTGGGATCTGATGAATTGTGGGTTTATGATCTAAATATTCATAAGTAACTGAGTCTTTTCTGAACTTTATTATGCATGATCGTTATAGCTTTGTATTTCTCTCCGATCTATCTGTTTGGTTTGGCCAACTAGATTGATTTATCTTATGTGGGAGAGGCGCTTTGTGATGGGTTCAATCTTGCGGTGCTCTATCCCAGTGATAGAAAGGGAGAAGACACGTATTTTTATTGTTGCCATTAAGGGTGAAACTATGGGGTTTATTCATATTAGTTGAGTCTACTTTGCCTACATCATGTCATCATGCTTAACGCGTTACTCTATTTTTACTAACTTAATACCCTAGATGCATGTTGGATAGCGATTAATGGGTGGAGTAATAGTAGGATATGCAGGCAGGAGTAAGTCTACTTGTCTCGGACGTGATGCCTATATACATGATCATTGCCTTGAATATTGTCATAACTATGCGCTTTTCTATCAATTGCCCAATAGTAATTTGTTCACCCACCGTATGCTATGTGTTCGAGAGAGAAGCCTCTAGTGAAAACTATGGCCCCCGGGTCTACCTTTATCATACTATAAAAACTAAATTCCTTTGCTACAATTTTACTTCTTTTATTTTTTTTGCAGTTTATCTATCTTCCACTACGAGATTTGATCCTTGCAATTAATGAGTTCAAGGGGATTTACAACCCTCTTGCCCGCGTTGGGTGCAACACTACTGCAGGATGCTGCTAACGCGACACTATGATCAGAGACCCTTTGAAGAAACTGTGTGCGATGCATTAATCGCAAATGGTGGTGTAAAATAACCGTCAAAAAAGGTGCAAAACATTTGCGATGGCGGGTACATCAAACACGGTTCATATTTTACTTGTGTGTGCGATGATGGGCATATGGTTGATCCTGACGAACTTTTTGCGATTAGACAGAACAACAGAAACGGGCAGCCATATCAATGTGTGTGTGATATACGGCATACAGTTTGCTCCGATGAAATGTTTGCTATTAGGGAAAGCAACAGAAACAGTCAGCCAAATCAAGGTGTGAGTGATATACGGCATACGGTTCACTCGAATGGACTGTTTTAGATCAGGGAAGAGAATATCAACGGTTCAACTTAACAAGATGTGTGTGATACGCGGCTAACAGGCCCGAAGGTTAATTTGAGAAAAAGTACAGAGAGGTTAATTTGACATACATGACTTATAAGTTTCACATAAATCATATCACTTTTTTTGGAAAACATTTAATTGCGTTAAATGTATATAGTGCTTCGTCCTATTAGTTGAATTAACCTCGAGGTCCATGTTTTGGAAACATGTCGTTAAGTAACGGGATAGACCATCATTCAAGCCAATCAATATGTGTTCAGAAAATAAAAATTATCAAAAAGTAACGAGATAGACCTTGTTCAAGCCAATCAACATGTGTTCAAAAAACAAAAAATGTCAAAAATTACAAAATAAAGACCTTGATATTAACTAGATGAACGGGTCGCTGCAAAGGTTTTATAATAAACCTTTGCAGTGACCCATCCATCTAGTTTATATCGAGTCCACTTCCCATCCGGTCACCCATCTCATGGATTGTCCAGCCTCAGCACAGTTAACTTGGGAGTTCTGTTAGATGAGCTATCGGTAGGGAAGTTGGTCCTTGCTGCTGTAGGATTCCTCTTTGCATCCTTTATTGCGCACCCTGATGACCGACTGTTTCCGCCCAATGGTCAATGCCATGCCCCCCGCGAATGTAGAAGCTTCCCTCCATTCGATGAGTGGCAAATGGTTAATCCAGAAGAACTGTTTGTGATGATGCAGAACAACAGAAATGGGCAGCTAGATGAGGATGTGTGCGATATACGACGTACATTCCACTAGGATGAAATGTGTGTGATTGCGCACCACAATGGAAATGGTTCAACTGAACAAGATGTGTGTGATACGCGGCAAGCAGGTCCGTAATCAGAAATGTGTGCGAAGACCAATAATAACACAGACGATTGCTGCTAATAAGCCATGTGATTTGCTCTATCTACAGAAGGATAACATGTGTGTGTGTGTGTATAGCTGAAATAAACATCCAATTACATAAATGACTATACAGATCATTCGCACACAACTCAATAAACAATTGCATGCATTCTAAAGTAGGAGAAACGATCGTATAGTCATCTACTTCTTGTGACGCTCCCGCCACTGCTCTGTGGCTCAATCCCTTGTCTGGGGCAGGAAGAAGACACTTCCTCATGTCAATGATCCGCCTGTACATCTCGTAGCTTGTGTACGTGTCCTTGGCCGCGTACTTGACGTGTTGTTCATCGAGTCTCTCATGCCAAACATTGTGCCAGGTTTTCTTGTCCTTCTTGCTCTCATCCTTCATCTTCATGTAGTAGGCGTCGATGATGGCCGAGGCGAGGTCAACCAGGGAGTTCAGTTTGTTGTTGTTGCTGCCCTAGACCTTGTAGTGGTCCTGGATGTTGACAAGATTCCGGCATTTCAAGCCCGAAACCATGAGCGCTTTTAGATCGTTGGTGGTGTACATGCATGGGGACCAGCACCGTGGTGGATGGAGGGGCGTGCACGCGCACGGGCACGGGCGCTGGCACTGGCAGGTACACGAGCTCACGCGGGTCCGCGAAGACCTTGCTGACACCCGCGGCTTCCAGCTCTGCGATAGTGCTCGGCGACCAGCCCGTCAATGCTACAAGGATGGTCGCTGGCACGGGCACGGGGATGGGAGCTGGGATGGGAGTGGCGGCAGCAACTGTCATGGCTAGCTTGTTCTGTGCCATGTCCATGAGGCCCCATTCCTCCTTATTTTCTATCTCCTCTGGCTCGGAGTTGACTTCACCAAACTTGAAGACTAGTGGCAGATGATCCTTCTGCGCCATGGCGTTGGTGGAGGTCTGCGGGAGGGAGGGCAATGAGAGGTGAACAGTAAGGTCGTCCATATTAAGCAGCGGCTCAGGCACCATTAGGAAGGCGGGCGGACATGGAAGTCAAAGGGCTCGCTTCCCAGTGAGCCTCTGCAGCATACATCTTGCATGCTTCCCGGTGAGCCTGCGCATTGGAGGACAGCTTGCACACCTCCCAGTCAGCCTGTGCACCGGACTGTGCTCGCATGCCTCCCGTTCAGTCAAGCAGTTGTCGCATGGCACCTCCTATAGCCATTAAAACCAATACATGTGGTGTCACGTGAATGGTTAACATAATGCACACGATTTGAACTATACAAATGTTTGTGATGTTAGAGTGGCAGCTATTTGTTTCAAAATGCCTTTGTTGGCTGTTATTCGAGTGCTTCTTCTCTCAAAATGGACACAAAAAATACCACAGCATGTCGGGTGCCATTCCATGATAGCATGCCAAGTTTCATGAATTTCAGACGAGTTTTGGATTTGCTAGAATTTAAAAAGCAAAGTATCTCAACATTTTGTCGGCAATCAATGGTGCCCTGGTGTCTGAAATTCATTTCCATTTCTTGCATGGGACCTAAGCATGCACCCAAGGACAAAGATTTGATTTTTCAACCAATTTATATGCACTGGAGCATGTGCATGTAGTTCAAATTTGAATTATGCACATAAAATGCCTAGAAAACCGAGTTAATGTATAAAAATGTCCAAATGAACACTGAAAAATTCCAAAAATTAACACAACACTCTTGTTGTTCTCTGTTGACACTAGAAAATATTTGAAAGCAATAAGAGGCAGCGGATATCATTTCGTCCCCAAAGGTCGGACGTTCCCTACCGAAACCATCAGGCTTGTTGTGAGAAGCTCTGGTTTGTGAGAAGCTTATACCCAAACGTACCCCATATGGGACAAAACATTTACCATGGCATGTTGATGCCACTCCATGATAGCATGCCAAGTTTCATGAATTTCATACGAGTTTTGGATTTACTAGAATTTAAAAACCAGGAATCTCAATGTTTGCGCCCAAGTGACGGTGGCAGGATGTTTGACATTCATTCCCATTTCTTGCATGGGACCTAAGCATGCAACCAAGGACACAGATTTGTATTATCAACCAATTTATATGCATTAGAGCATGTGCATGTAGTTCAAATTTGAATTATGCACATAAATGCATTGAAAACTCAATTAATGCATTAAGATGTCCAAACGAACCCCGAAAAATCCCAAAAATTGACACAACACTCTTGTTGTTCTCTGTTGACACTAGAATTTTTCTGAAAGCAATAAGAGGCAGCGGATATCATTTCGTCCCCAAAGGCGGGACATTCCCTACCGAAACATCAGGCTTGTTGTGAAAAGCTCTGGTTTGTGAGAAGCTTATACCCAAACCTACCCCAAATAGGACAAAATATTTACCGCGGCATGTTGATGCTGCTCCATGATAGCATGCCAAGTTTCATGAATTTCAGACGAGTTTTGGATTTACTAGAATTTCAAAACTAGGAATCTCAATGTTTGCGGCCGAATGATGGTGGCAGGGTGTTTGACATTCATTCCCATTTCTTGCATGGGACCTAAGCATGCAACCAAGGACACAGATTTGAATTTTCAACCAATTTATATGCATTAGAGCATGTGCATGTAGTTCAAATTTGAATTATGCACATAAATGCATTGAAAACTCAATTAATGCATAAAAATGTCCAAACGAACCCCAAAAAATCCCAATAATTGACACAACGCTCCTTTGTTCTATGTTGACACTAGAAAAAATTTGAAAGCAATAAGAGGCAATGGATATCATTTCGTCCCCAAAGGTGGGACGTTCCCTACCGAAACCATCAGGCTTGTTGTGAGAAGCTCTAGTTTGTGAGAAGCATGTCCCCAAACCTGCCCCAAATGGGACAAAAAAATTACCATGGCATGTTGATGCCACTCCATGATAGCATGCCAAGTTTCATGGGATTCAGATGAGTTTTGGATTTACTAGAATTTAAAACCAGGTATCTCAATGTTTGCGACCGAGTGACGGTGGCAGGGTGTTTGACATTCATTCCCATTTCTCGCATTGGACCTAAGCATGGAACCAAGGACACAAATTTGAATTTTCAACTAATTTATATGCATTAGAGCATGTGTCTGTAGTTCAAATTTGAATTATGCACATGAATGCATAGAAAACTCAGTTAATGTATAAAAATGTTGAAGTGAACCCCGAAAAATCCCAAAAATTGACACAACACTCGTGTTGTTCTATGTTGACACGAGAAACATTTTGAAAGTAAGAAGAGGCAACATATACTGTTTCGTCCCCCAAGGTGGCATGTACCCTACCGAAACCATTTGGCTTGCTATGAGAAGCTCTGGTTTGCGAGAAGCTTATACCCACATTTGCCCCAAATGGGACAATATTTTTACCACGGCATGTCGCTGCCATTCCATGATATCATGTCAAGTTTCATGAATTTCAGACGAGTTTTTGATTTACTAGAATTTTAAAAGCATGTATCTCAATGTTAGGGGCCGAGCGACAGTGTCAAGGTGTTTGACATTCAGTCTCATTTCTTGCATGTGACCTAAGCTTGCAACCAAGGACAAACATTTGATTTTGCAACCCGTTTTTATGGACTAGAGCATGTGCTTTAATTTTGAATTGTGCACCTGAAATGGCTAGAAAACCAATTTATTGTATAAAATTTCTGAACGAACCCTGAATAATTCCAATTTTTTTACTACACACATATAGTTGCATGTTCACTGCGGATAAAAGGTCTAGCAATTCAAACACCGTCCATTGTCGCTGTGACCCCATTTTGTACTTCAAATCAAGATGAAAAATCCAGTAGATCCAACACATTTTATTATCACCAACCGTGTGAGATGAAGTACAAAATATCCTGGAGTAACGTTGGTGTATAGTACACCTATGGCTTACGCGAGAAGGTGCATCGGCTACAGTCCACAGCCGATGTGTCAAGCACACTAGTTCCCTCCCCAAATATCATTTCACTATTCAATTGTCGCCGATGATAGATGGGGACGTGGACCCGCGTCGTGAGGGCAACTTCGGCGGACCACTCCGATGAGAACGCGGCCACCGCCGCTAGGCGCGTGCTAACAAGCTTTGTGAGGGCGACCGCACTCTGTGACTGGGTGGCCAAGGCAGCCCAAACGGTCGTTGTTGCTTCTCATGCGACGGCAGCAACATCTGCCTCGGGGATAGCAACTGGCGAGAGTGGCACATCAGTTGTCCATTCCGCAGCGACAACCTTAGCCTTGATGGAGGCCGCCCACGACCATGTCGAGGCTGCCCACGCCCAGCTCGAAGAGGTCACCGCACAAATGGAAAGAAGCTTCTCCGACAACGGTCGGCAACCCACGGTCGAAGAGTTGACAATCGCCGAGAGCGTTCGAGCAGCCGTCCGTTCCTGTGCAACATACGTTGCCACGATGGAGCCTGTCAAATCCCAGATCTTGGACTCCCACACCCAGCTCGTGGCGGCCTTTTCCAAAGAGATGGCGGATGCGGATGGCAAGATGCTTGCAGAGTATGGTGCAATGGATGTGATGTCTGCTAGAACTACGTTGGTATTTCCCCAAAGAGGAAGGGATGATGCAGTATAACGACGATAGGTATTTACCTTAGTGATGAGACCAAGGTTATCAAACCAGTAGGAGAACCTCCTCACACCATGTAAACAGCACCTGCACATAAATAACAAATACTCGCAACCCGACGTGTTAAAGGGGTTGTCAATCCCTTCCGTGTACGGCACCTCAAGATAGGCAAAAAAGTGAGGTAAAAAGTGGTAGATAGGATAAATAGATCACGGAACAAATATATTGCAGCAAGGTATTTTTGTATTTTGGTTTAATAGATCTAAAAATAAATGCAAGAGAAAATAGATTGCAAAGGCAAATATAATGAAAAGGGGCCCGGGGGTCGTATGTTTCACTAGTGGCTTCTCTCAAGAAAAATAGCAAATGGTGGGAAAACAATTACTGTTGGGCAATTGATAGAATTCAAATAATCATGAAGATATCGAGGCAAAGATCATTATATAGGCATCATGTCCAAGATTAGTAGACCGACTCCTGCCTGCATCTACTACTATTACTCCACACGTTGACCGCTATCCAGCATGCATCTAGTGTATTAAGTTCATGAGGAAACAGAGTAATGCAATAAGAATGATGACATGATGTAGACGAGATCCATTTATCTATTGTGGCAGATATAGATCTCATCTTGTTATCCTTAGTAGCAATGATACATACATGTCGGTTCCCTTTCTGTCACTAGGATCAAGCACCGTAAGATCGAATCCACTACAAAGCACCTATTCCCATTGCAAGATAAATAGATCAAGTTGGCCAAACAAAACCCAAATATCGAAGAAGAAATACGAGGCTATAAGCAATCATGCATATAAGAGATCAAAAAAGACTCAACTAACTTTCATGGATAAAAACATAGATCTGATCATAAACTCAAAGTTCATCAAATCCAAACAAACACACCGTCAAAAGACTTACATTATATGGATCTCCAAGAGACCATTGTATTGATAATCAAGAGAGAGAGAGAGAGAGGAAGCTATCTAGCTACTAACTACGGACCCGTAGGTCTACAAAGAACTACTCACACATCATAGGAGAGGCACCAATGGAAGTGGTGAACCCCTCCATGATGGTGTCTAGATTGGATCTTGGTGGTTCTGGACTCTGCGGTGACTGGATCAATATTTCGTCGACTCCCCTAGGGTTTTTGGAATATTTGGGTATTTATAGAGCAAAGAGGCGGTTCGGGGGCACCCAAGGTGGGCACAAATCCCCAAGGCGTGTCTGGGCCTCCTGGCACGCCCTGGTGGGTGCTGCTCACCTCGAGCAGCCCCTCAGGTGCTTCCTTGGCCCATTGGCTTTCTTCTGGCCCAAAAAAATCCTCCAGGAGTTGCGTTGCGTTTGGACTCTGTTTGATATTGACTTCCTGCGTTGTAAAAAACATGCTGAAAACAGCAACCAGCATTGGGCACTATGTCAATAGGTTAGTACCAAAAAATGATAAAAAATGACTATAATATGATTGTTAAACATCCGAGAATGATAATATAACAGCATGCAAAAATCAAAAATTATAGATACGTTGGAGACGTATCAGCATCCCCAAGCTTAATTCATGCTCGTCCTCTAGTAGGTAAATGATAAAAACAGAATTTTTGATGTGGAATGCTGCCTAACATGTTCATCATATTCTTTTCTTTATAGCATGGACATATGGAATTTTATATGATTCAAAGCAATAGTCTAGTTTTGACATGAAGACTTTAATACTCAAGCATACCAACAAGCAACCATGTCTTTCAAAATATCAACACTAAAGCAAGTTAGCCCTAGCCCATCATGCTCAATCATTGATCCATTCATGAAACACACTCGAATATTAGCTACACCCAATGCTCAAATACGATCATAGTGCCCAGTTGGTGCTTTGTAAGAGAAGATGGAGACTCAAATCCAAAATAAAAATTGCATAAGTAAAAGAAAGGCCCTTCGCGGAGGGAAGTAGTGATTTGTAGAGGTGCCATAGCTCAAAGCTTAAATTGAGAGATAAAATTATTTTTGAGAGGCATACTTTTCCTACCAATGAAAACGACTTGGAGCATCCCAACACTTTCAATGCTAGATACATCATAGGCGGTTCCCAAACAGAAAATAAATTTTATTCCTTTTTCCACCATAACTTTTACTTTCCATGGCTAGCCGTATCCACAGGTGCCTTCCATACCAACACTTTCCAAGGAATTTATTATTTGACAACATAAAGTAAATTCATTTATTCATTTCGGGACTAGGCATCCCTAGTACCTTTTTCGTACTCTTGTGCAATGACAAGTGAATAAACACTCATCGTGAGAATGACACATCTAGCAAGGAAAATATTGGCTACCCTTTACCACCTCGCGAATAGTAGAGCACACAAAAGAAATATTTATTTTGAACATTAGAGATGGCACATGCAAGCTTGCTTAGAACGGTATAGTGGACTCATATGGCAAAATTGGTTTAAAGGGTTTTTGGATGCACAACGACCAGACCTCAAATGGTCAAGTCTCTATGCATCAGTGTCATCCCTGGATCGGTAATGCTGACACACACAGTACTCGAGGAATTATAACAGAGTTTCAATCACACACTTATTACATCAAGTACTCATAATGAGTATGATTACACAAAAATATCAAGGCTGAAGGCCATCTAAACTAAATAAATGTGAAAGCTTCGAAGGTAAATGAGTCCATCAACTCCAACGGCATAGCTGAGTGCAAAACAGTGACCTATCTCACCTTATTCGTCATCTGAGTAGTCTGCAACACGAGACATTGCAGCCATGTAGGTCAGCACATTGAATATGCTGGCAGAGTTACACTGTAAAGCAATGAAATGCAAGAACTATATCTGCATGCAATATTTGGCTGGTGGAGGCTATAAGTTTATGATTTTGCATAAAGCTAGTTTTTTCCTACAACAAAGGTATAAATTTATTTACTACTCCCAAGTTGCTCAATATTTGAGAAAGTAACCGCAACTCAAATCCCAATTAAAAGTATCATCATTAACCCAAATCAAATTAATTAAAGTAACATGATGAGATCACATCAATAGATTCAAGTACTAGATACTCAAGATGTCCATAATCGAGGACACGGCTAACCATGATTAGTTTATACACTCTGTAGAGGTTTGCGCACTTTTCCCCACAAGACTCGATCTCCTCCATTGAATTTCTTGCACTTCATGATGTTTGAGAAATGGATGACCGAGACATAGTCTTTCAGAAGCATTAACTCTTTACTCTGGGTAGACAGTACCACCTACATCCCCTACATCTGCTACCCTACCACTGAAAGAGGTCACACAACATACTCAACTATGCCAGAGCCCATAATGGCTTGTGGCTGCACACGGAAGTTTCTAGCATGAATAATCTTATGATCCCTTTGAACCTGGGTGGCATTCCATAGGATAATCACACGAGTACTCCGGGATTTCCAAAAGCAGGCAACACTGGGTTCCCTAGGTGCCTCAACTAATCCACCCAGATGTATATTAAAGTTGCCACCTTAATGTTGTCCATAATTAAATAACTCTCAAACTTCCATGTGTGAATCACGATCCAATCCCCGTCTATGAGCATGGCTAAGCAATAAAATAAGCATAACCTATATTCCCAGGGTGATCAAAAGGTATTAGGTTCCTACCTCAAGCACTACAACCAAAACCACATGTTCCCTATCCTACTCATGCAAATATTTGAGGGATAGAACTAATGCATAGTAAAATCTGGGTAAAAAAGAGTATGATCAAAGTGTAACTTGCCTTGCTGATGATCTGCAAACTCTAGAGATTTGTAGTAAGAAGCTTCGCACTCCGGGTTATCTAGCATAGACAAACAATAGCATACATAAGCAATCACTCAATCGAAACACGAGAAAAACCAAGAAAAGATCCAAATTGAACACGAAACAAGCAAACGGCTTAAACTAACAAGAGTCAAACCTAACAGCAATATTAACATGTGAATTAGATCTTAACAGTAGGTACAAGTGATTAGCTACGATTTGCAAAAAGATTCGACTCAAACGGAGCAACAAAACTCAAAATACGAATGAAACAAGATCGTTTACTAATCTGGACTAAACTCAAATTTTACAGTACCAAAATCATGTTCAAGTTGATTAACTGGAAAGAACAGAATGATACGAAGATTTAGGCGATGGTTTCATCTAATTTGGATAAACGAGTAAAAAGTTATGCTAGTTTAAAGATCATGGGTTGATTCGCGATAAAAATAATCGCGGATAGGTACCTGGCCGAAAATAAGCGAAAAAGAAAAACGCTAACGAATGAACGTTCCTAACTGAGACAAACGGACGAACGTTCGCAAGCAGAGATGTTCGAGTGAACGTTCGCTAATTAGAAACCCTTGAAAAAAAACTGAGCTAAAACGAAAACCGAAAAAAAAACATAAATGAACCGGCGAACCGGGGCGGTTCTCTACCGGTTCTCGACGACGGCGGGTTCCGGCGGCGAGGCGGGGCTCCGGCGAGACGGCGGCGGCAGCGCGGGCGACGGGTGGTGGCTGCGGAGCATGCGGCGGCGCTGGCGAGGGCGGTGGTGGCGGCGGCGACTCGGGGCTCAGGTGGGCCTTGGGGTGCGACTTATAAGGGGGAGGGGACGGCGGCACGGCTTGGGGAAGGGGGCAGCAGCGGAGTCGGAGTCAGAGTCGGGGAGGACTCCGGCTCACCGATGTCGGTGACGGCGCGCGGGCCGGCCTGGCTCGGCTGGGCCTTCGGCCCAGTCGGGCGACAAAGTTTTTTTTAATATTCCGCCCGAAATAAAATTCCTAATAAAATATAAAAAAATTCTAAAAATGCCAAAACCAATTTTAATAAAATATTTAGAACAAAGTGAACATCTTTCTGGCCTAAGAATGCAATTTTCAAAAATGCACATTTTTCTGATTCAAATAAAATAGCAAATAAAATACCAATGAAAATATAAATTGATTTTAAAATTCTTTCTCCAATATTTCTCTCTGTTTGAAGAAGTCATATTATCTTCTCTCATATATTTTAATATTGGAAATAATTGGTGAGAAAATAATAAAATCAAAATGTTCCTTTCTTCAAATTTGAAACAAATTTAAATATGGTTTTTTTGTGAAACCTCCAACTCTCTCCTTGGGTCCTTGAGTTGCTTAAGATTTCTAGGATCACAATAAATGCAAGAATAAATATGATATGCATATGATGATCTATGTATAACATCCAAATTGAAAATTGGGATGTTACACATACTTACTGCAAAATGAAGGCTAGTAAAAAGATTGAGAAGCGACCAACCAAAAATCAAAAAATCTCGTACCCAAGCATTAAGCATAAGTAACACCGAATAATGCACCATAAGTAGGATATAAATTTCATTTCATAACTATTGACTTTTGTGCTTGCATAGGGAATCATAAACCTTAACATCAATATTCTTACTAAAGCACAATTACTCATCAACATGACTCACATATCATATCGTCATATCTCAAAACCATTACTAAGAATCAAGTTTATTTTGTCCAATGATCTTCATAAAAGTTTTTATCATATCCTCCTTGGATATTTATCACTCTGGGACTATTTTCATATGTTGCTTTTGATAGGCTCAAACAAATGTAAGTGAAGATCATGAGCATAATTTTTTGTCTTTCTCTCAAAATAATCAAAGTGAAGCAAGAGAGAATTTCTTAAAAATTTACTAACTCCCAAATAAATCTAAGTGAAGCATGAGAGCATTTCTTCAAAACTAACAAAGCACACCCTGCTCAAAAAGATATAAGTGAAGTACTAGAGCAAGTCCATGGCTCTAAAAATTTAAGTGAAGCATAGGAGCAAGCATAGCATAATTTTTTGGCCCTCTTAAAAGGGTGTGTCCAACAAGGATTCAACACTTAAAACACAAAGCAAAACAAGCAAAGACTCATATCATACAAGACGCTCCAAGTGAAACTCATATCATGTGACGAATAAAAATATAGTTTCAAGTAAAATATCGATGGTTGTTAGAAGAAAGCGGGGATGCCACTCTGGGGCATCCCCAAGCTTAGTTGCTTGCTACTTCTTTGAATATTATCTTGGGGTGCCTCGGGCATCCCCAAGCTTAGCCTTTTTCTTATACTTATTCCTTCATCCATCGTAAGATAACCCAAAACTTGAAAACTTCAATCACACAAAACTCAAACAAAACCTTCGTGAGATCTGTTAGTATAAGAAACCAAACCACTACTATAAGTAATGTAGAAAACCAATTCTTATTTTGTTTTTGCATTATATCTACTGTATTCCAACTTTTCTATGGCAAAAACTCATCAAAGAAAATCATAGAATCATCAAAACAAGCACACAACGCAAAGAAAACAGAATCATTCAAAAACAGAACAGTCTGTATAAATCTGAAACTTTCGAATACTTCTGTAACTCCAAAAATTATGAAATAAATTGGTGGACGTGAGGAATTTGTCTATTAATCCTCTGCAAAAAGAATAAACTTAAAATCACTCTTATGTAAAAAATGACAACGAATCTCATGAGCGTTAAAAGTTTCTGTTTTTCAGCAAGATCAAATAAACTTTCACCCAAGTCTTCCCAAAGGCATTGCTTGGCACAAACACTAATTAAGACACAAAAAACACAATCATAACAGTAGCATAATTGTGCTAACACTCAAGAGCAGAAATAAAAAAGCAAAAATAAATTTTATTCATTGGGTTGCCTCCCAACGAGCGCTATCGTTTTATGTCCCAAGCAGGCATAACGCGTAGGATCTAAGTTTTGTCATCTTTGGTTCTAGATCCAGAAGATGCCCTCATGATTGATTCATATGGTGTCCTAATTCTTGTTCTAGGTAAGTGTTCCATTCCCTTCCTTAGTGGAAATTCAAATTTAATATTGCCTTCTTTCATATCAATCACGGCACCAATAGTACGCAAAAACGGTCTACCAAGAATAATTGGACAAGACCGATTGCAATCAACATCAATATAAATAAAATCTATGGGCACATAATTCCTATTTGCAAGAATAAGAACATCATTAACTCTTCCCATAGGCTTTTTAATAGTATAATCCGCTAAGTGCAAATTTAAAGAGCATTCTTCAATATCGGTAAGACCAAGCACATCACATAAAGATTTCGGAATTGTATAAACACTAGCACCCAAGTCACATAAAGAAAAACACTCATAATTTTTAATCTTGACTTTGATAGTAGGTTCCCATTCATCACGTAATTTTCTAGGAATTGAAACTTCTAATTCCAACTTTTCTTCAAAAGCTTTCATCATAGCATCAACAATATGTTTATTAAAAGTTTTATTTGTTCATAAGAATGGGGTTAATTTATCATGGATTGCAACAAAGAAATACAATAAATCAAAGAGCAACTATCATAATTAAAGTCTTTGTAATCCAAAATAGTGGGCACATCGCTAGTTAAAGTCTTGACCTCTTCAAACCCACTTTTATTAATTTTTCAACAAGATTTTCACCCACCAAATCATAGGGACGCCTTCTAACTAAAGTTGCCTCTTCTCCAGACCCTTTTTCATTAATATTAACTTTACTAAACAAAGAATCAATAGAAGAAACACCAATCACTTTAAGATCTGCATCACTTTTATGATAGTAATCACTAGAAAACGCTTTTTCTAAAAATTCTCTTTTAGCTCTAAGCATACGGTTCTTTTCTTACTTTCATCCATAGAAACATAAATAGCTTTAATTGATTCTTCAACTCTAGGCAAAAAAAATTCATCTTGAGAGTTTCTATATCATGAGAAATTCTATCAACACTTCTAGACAAATCATCAATTGTATTTAACTTTTCTTCTATCGATGTGTTGAAAGCTTTTTGCGTATTGATAAATTCTTTAATATTGTTCTCAAGATCAGAGATGTTTCTATTATTATTTTAGGTGGGATTACCATAGGAATTAGAGGAATTACTAGGAAAGGCCTAGGATTAAAATTACCTCTATAAGCATTGTTGTTGAAATTATTTCGCGAGACAAAATTCACATCTATGGCATCACTATTTTTCTCAATCAAAGTAGACAAAGGCACATCATTAAAATCAATAGGAGCACTTTTAATATCAACCAACTTCATAAGAGCATCAACTTTTTCACTCAAAGAATTTATTTCTTCTACCGAATTGACTTTTTTACTAGTAGGAGCTCTTTCGGTATGCATTGTGAGTAATTAGCCATAATATTGTCTAGCAATTTAGTAGCTTCACCCAAAGTAATTTCCATAAAAGTACCCCCCGCGGTGGAATCTAAAAGATTACGAGAAACAAAATTCAATCCCGCATAAAAAAATTGTATGATCATCCAAAGATTTAACCCATGAGTTGGGCAATTCCTTAGCATCAATTTCATCCTTTCCCAAGATTATGCAACATGCTCATGTTCAAGTTGCTTGAAATTCATGATTTGGGTTCTAAGGGAAATAATTTTTGCGGGCGGAAAATACTTAGTGATAAAAGCATCCTTGCACTTGTTCCAAGAATCGATATTATTGCGAGGCAAAGAAGAAAACCAAATTTTTGCACGATCTCGCAAAGAAAACGGAAATAATTTCAACTTCACAACATCATTGTCCACATCTTTTTTCTTTTGCATATCGCATAATTCCACGAATGTGTTAATATGGGACGCGACATCCTCATTAGGAGTAGCGACAAATTGATCTTTCATGACAAGATTACACAAAGCAGTATTAATATCACAAGACGCTGCACTAGTGGCGGGAGGAGCAATCGGAGTGATAATGAAATCATTGTTCTTGCTTTTTGAGAAATCACACAACTTGGTGCTCTCTTGAGTCATGATGACTACGCAACAAGATTGCACTCAAAAACAGATCTGAGGAGAAAACGACAAATGAAAAAGAGGGCGAATAAAACGGCAATTTTTTGTGAAGTGGGGGAGAGGAAAATGAGAGGCAAATGGAAAATAATGTAAATTGCGAGGAGATGAGATTTGTGATTAGGAACCCGGTTGATGTTGAAGATCCTCCCCGGCAACGGCGCCAGAAATTCCTTTTGATGTCTGCTAGAACTACGTCGGTATTTCCCCAAAGAGGAAGGGATGATGCAGTATAGTGACGGTAGGTATTTCCCTCAATGATGAAACCAATTTTATCGAACTAGTAGGAGAACCTCCTCACACCACGTAAACAGCACCTGCACACAAATAACAAATAGTCGCAACCCAACGTGTTAAAGGGGTTGTCAATCCCTTCCGGGTATGGTGCCTCAAGATAGGCAAAAACGTGAGGTAAAAAGTGGTAGATAGGATAAATAGATCGTGAAACAAATAAATTGCAGCAAGGTATTTTTGTATTTTTGGTTTAATAGATCTGAAAATAAATGCAAGAGAAAATAGATCGCAAAGGAAAATATGATGAAAAGAGACCCGGGGGCCGTAGGTTTCACTAGTGGCTTCTCTTGAGAAAAATAGCAAAAGGTGGGAATGTTGGGGAACGTAGTAATTTCAAAAAACTTCCTACACTCACGCAAGATCATGGTGATGCATAGCAACGAGCGGGGAGAGTGAGTCCATGTACCCTCGTAGACCGAAAGCGGAAGCGTTAGCACAACGCGGTTGATGTAGTCGTACGTCTTCACGATCCGACCGATCCAAGTACCGAACGTACGGCACCTCTGAGTTCAGCACACGTTCAACTCGATGACGTCCCACAAACTCCAATCCAGCAGAGCTTTGCGGGAGGGTTCTGTCAGCACGACGGCATGATGACGGTGTTGATGATGCTACCGACGCAGGGCTTCGCCTAAGCACCGCTACGATATTACCGAGGTGGAATATGGTGGAGGGGGCACCGCACACGGCTGGGGGAGATCAATAGATCAACTTGTGTGTCCATGGGGTGCCCCCCTCCCCCGTATATAAAGGAGTGGAGGAGGGGGAGGGCCGTCCCTCCTATGGCGCGCCCTGGAGGAGTCCTAATCCCACCGGGGGTAGGATCCCCCCCCCCTTCCAAGTAGTAGGAGTAGGAGTCAAGGAAAGGGAAAAGAGAAGAGAAGGAAGGAGGGGGCGTAGCCCCTCCCCCTAGTGCAATTCAGACTAGGCCTTGGGGGCGCGTAGCCTCCCCTCTCTCTTTCCCCTAAAGCCCAATAAGGCCCATATACTCCCCGGCGAATTCCCGTAACTCTTCGGTACTCCGATAAATACCCGAATTACTCGGAACCTTTCCGATATCCGAATATAATCGTCCAATATATTGATCTTTACATCTCGACCATTTCGAGACTCCTCGTCATGTCCCCGATCTCATCCGGGACTCCGAACTACCTTCGGTACATCAAAACACATAACTCATAATATAAATCGTCACTGAATATTAAGCATGCGGACCCTACGGGTTCGAGAACTATGTAGACATGACCGAGACACATCTCTGGTCAATAACCAACAGCGGAACCTGGATGCTCATATTGGCTCCCACATATTCTACGAAGATCTTTATCGGTCAAACTGCATAACAACATACGTTGTTCCCTTTGTCATCGGTATGTTACTTGCCCGAGATTCGATCGTCGGTATCTCAATACCTAGCTCAATCTCGTTACTGACAAGTCTCTTTACTCATTCCATAATACATCATCCCGCAACTAACTCATTAGTCACATTGCTTGCAAGGCTTATAGTGATGTGCATTACCGAGAGGACCCAGAGATACCTCTCCGACAACCAGAGTGACAAATCCTAATCTCGAAATACGCCAACTCAACAAGTACCTTCGGAGACACCTATAGAGCACCTTTATAATCACCCAGTTACATTGTGACGTTTGGTAGCACACAAAGTGTTCCTCCGGTAAACGGGAGTTGCATAATCTCATAGTCATAGGAACATGTATAAGTCATGAAGAAAGCAATAGCAACATACTTAAACAATCAAGTGCTAAGCTAACGGAATGGGTCAAGTCAATCACATCATTCTCCTAATGATGTGATCCCGTTAATCAAATGACAACTCATGTCTATGGTTAGGAAACTTAACCATCTTTGATTAACGAGCTAGTCAAGTAGAGGCATACTAGTGACACTATGTTTGTCTATGTATTCACACATGTATTATGTTTCCGGTTAATACAATTCTAGCATGAATAATAAACATTTATCATGAAATAAGGAAATAAATAATAACTTTATTATTGCCTCTAGGGCATATTTCCTTCAGGGAAAACAATTACTGTTGGGCAAATGATAGAACTTAAAATAATCATGACGATATCCAGGCAATGATCATTATATAGGCATCACGTCCAAGATTAGTAGACCGACTCCTGCCTGCATCTTCTACTATTACTCCACACATCGACCGCTATCCAGCATGCATCTAGTGTATTAAGTTCATGAGGAAACGGAGTAATGCAATAAGAACGATGACATGATGTAGACGAGATCCCTTTATCTATTGCGGCAGATATATATCTCATCTTGTTATCCTTAGTAGCAATGATACATATGTGTCGGTTCCCTTTCTGTCACTGGGATGAAGCACCATAAGATCGAACCCACTACAAAGCACCTCTTCCCATTGCAAGATAAATAGATCAAGTTGGCCAAACAAAACCCAAATATCGGAGAAGAAATACGATGCTATAAGCAATCATGCATATAAGAGATCAAAGAAGACTCAAATAACTTTCAAGGATAAAAACATAGATCAGATCATAAACTCAAAGTTCATAGGATCCCAACAAACACACCGCCAAAAGACTTACATCATATGGATCTCCAAGAGACCATTGTATTGATAATCAAGTGAGAGAGAGAGAGAGAGAGAGGAAGCTATCTAGCTACTAACTACAGACCCGTAGGTCTATAAAGAACTACTCATGCATCATAGGAGAGGCACCAATGGAAGTGGTGAACCCCTCCATGACGGTGTCTAGATTGGATCTTAGTGGTTCTGGACTATGTGGCGGCTGGATCAATATTTCATCGACTCCCCTAGGGTTTCTGGAATATTTTGGTATTTATAGAGCAAAGAGGCGGTTCAGGGGGCATCCGAGGTGGGCACAACCCCCCAGGGCGCATCTGGGCCTCCTGGTGCGCCCTGGTGGGTGCTGCTCACCTCGAGCAACCCCTCGGGTGCTTCCTTGGCCCATTGGCTTTCTTCTGGCCCAAAAAAATCCTGCAGGAGTTGCGTTGCGTTTGGACGCCGTTTGATATTGATTTCCTACGATGTAAAAGACATGCAGAAAACAACAGCTAGCACTGGGCACTATGTAAATAGGTTAGTACCCAAAAAATAAAAGAAAATGACTATAAAATGATTGTAAAATATCCAAGAATGATAATATAACAACATGGAACAATCAAAAATTATAGATACGTTGGAAACGTATCAGGATGCCTTGGAGCCCCTTCCCGAGGAGACCACGGGGCACGAGCTGGACAAGGAGGAGGCGTCGGAGATCGACGAGCACCAGCCGTAGTAGTACTCTTTGTTTTGTTTAATTAAGAGCGCCAGTCTTTAATTTGTTAAAGTAATGTTTACGCCAGCTAGCTTTGTTTAATTGCTGAACTTGCTTGATTAAGAAGTGTGGGTGTGTTGTAGTCTCTGTTGTGTACCCAAATTATGCAATGACGTGGATGACCACTGTAACCAGGGAAATTGGAACCAAAATTTTTGATGGTTCAAACTCATCACACATGGGATTAGCTATCTTAATCGTTTGTGATGTTCACATATTGTACACAGTTCTGAATAAGGGGTCGTGTCTGATGATACTTTGCGCGCCAGTTTTTTCGCTGAACCAATTCAAAAAATTTGTCTTCCGCAGAAATATCTACCTCCCCGTGCCCTCCCCCTTACCAAAAGCCACATTTCCCCTGTTTCCGCCTTACTTTCCAAGTTGAAACCTTCACTCCTTGCTTGCAGCACTGCCCCCCTCGCCGACGACCCTCCTTCACGCTACTTGACCTTGTCTATCCAGGTAGGTAATCCACACTGGACCCCGATCCTCCTCCTCTTTCCACATCCCACATGCCCCGACCACCGGCGCGACACCTTCCACCCAAATCACCGACCCCTCAACCAAATAAGCGCCGCCCTAAGCCATGGTGCACGCAGTATAGCCAGGAGCTCAAGGAGCATTTGGCGGTGGAGAAGCAAATCGTGGCCGCACGGGCAGATGAGGTTGCGATGGCTACCATTCGTGTCGACCCCCATATCTTGGAGGAGCACCTTGCCATTTGATAGCTACGCCGGTTAAGCATGCTCGGTTTACCCGTTGCGTGTGCTGCTCCAGCCTTTCCTTAACAAATTCTAATGAATTGTGCTATCTAATTTTACCATGCAATATGTTGCTTTTGTGTATATGTTCTATATGTCGTGTAGTCTGGTGATCACTTATTAACTGTTTGGTTAATTAGTTGTCATTTTCAGTTAACTGTTTGGTTCAATTCTGCAAATGTGATGTTCAATTCTTCAGGCTGCAATTTTGTATTGTCTTCCATGTGAGAAATAAATCGAATTTATCTTTACAAAATACATGAGAAACAAATACAATTGCTATATTTCCAAGTTGTCAAGCATGCTTGGTTTGGTTATACATTGTGCAATGTAGTGCTCAGTTAATGTTTGGTTCATTTGTGTTGTGGTGTTTAGTTAACTGTTTGGTTCAATTCTACAATGCGATGTTTAATAGTTGTGGGTGCATTCTGTTATTGTATACCATGTGAGAAGTAAATCGAATTTGGCTGTACTAAATACATGAAAAACAAATACAATTGCTATATTTCCAAGTTGTTAAGCATGCTTAGTTTGGTCAACTATCTAACCTTCTATAAGGAGTATGTTATATTGTGGAATGTGGTGCTCAGTTAATGTTTGGTTCATTTGTTGTGGTGTTTAGTTAACTGCTTGGTTCAATTCTGCAATGCGATGTCCAATTGTCGTGGGTAGAATTTTGTATTGTTGTGCATGTGAGGAATAAATCAAATTTGGCTGCACTTAATACATGAGAAACATATACAAGTGCTATATTTCTTAATTCTTAATCATGCTTGGTTTGGATAAATGGGTTTTCCATGTGGCTTGAATTAATCTGGTGAATCTGCAATGTGCTTATTTTTCATCAATATATTTTACCGATAGCATGCGAACCCTTACTTAACCTGATGACTAACTATCTTATATGTGTTGCAGTGAAACAATGGGAAGCACTAAGGTTTACAATCGAGGTTAGCACGTGCATGGTCCGTTGTCTAATAGCACATTATTATGCAATTGCAGGAACCATTCTAATATTTAGGTTTTTAACAATTTGGTCTTGCACATGTAGGTCCTGCTGTCAAAGGTTTTGACCCACTGTTCGACCCTTTTTTCATATGGGGAAACGAGTTGTCCATGAATATCAATCAAGTCAAGAAACTCAAAATGATTGTTAGGGTAAAGAAATTAGCGACAAAAAACAACAAGATCTTTGTCTGCACAATGAAGAAGACATCAGTTCACTACAAGATAGTACTAACTATTATACCTTGCCTTTTTTATTCCTTTGCCCCATTTCCAATATAGAGAAGATATTTATGCACATCCTTGTTTTCAGACCTTTCCAAAGCAGTTCACTAATGATTACCTCTCAAACCACCACTATAGTCAGGAGGCGAGGAAGGTTTTCATACAACACCCATGGTTCAATATTGAAGTGTTCCTGAAGAGGACGAAGGATGGACGGTCAATCATCCACAGACACTGGCCTAAAGTTGCAAAGACCTTCAACATGAATGAAGACTCAATATTCGCCTTCCGCTTCAACAGTTTTCCCGATGAGATGCATCTATCTATGTACCATCTATGATGCTAATTTCGAAAGGTTCTACATGTTGCATGTGAAACTTCGTGCTGGTGCAATTGTGTAATGGGGTAGCTGAGTGCTGAAACTATATCATGTTGTACTCTAATGTATTTCAATTATGAATTCCTGCTTCCTTAATATGGGAATGAAATATATTATGTGTTTAATATGAATGTCAATTAGATTAATAAATGGATTATTAATAATAGGGCAATTAGCCTGCTAATGTCGAATTAGCCTGCTAATTGGTTTTTGCTATTGACCTAAGGCAACACACATAGTTTCTAGGAATAAACCGTGTTGGATCGATGAACAATCACACACGACATTCTCTTCAAAACTGTTTGTGTTAGGCCACCTTGCACAAACGTTTACCACATAAAAACTGTGTGTGATGAACAACCTTTGCCACATAGTTTCTTCTATGCATCGTGTGTGATGCATTCAATAATGTAAACGATAAAATTGTTAATATTGTGTGCGATGGCAACGCTACCACAAATGATTTAACGGGAAAATTGTGCGTGATGTACCTGCGAATGGAAACGTTTTCCTTGGAGCGACTGTGTGGGATGTATATACGAACGAAAACGTTTAGCGGGGCCTGACTGTGTGCGATGTACTTATGACCGGAAATTATTTCGCCTGCATAATTGTATTTTTAGCACTATTGTACGTATAGCCGTGTTTGCTCGCTCGCCGGTCGCACACGACCTCATTTTGCCGAGCGTGTGTGCCAGGAGGGCATATCCCCGACGGTTTCTGGGTCGTGTGGGAAGGACCCCCCCCCCCTATCGCCCACACTCACTTGGTGATGGTTCCAAACGCCATCGTGAAAAGGGGTTAAAAACCATTTGTATAGCACCTCGCTGTACCAGTGCAAATATTTGCTTTTGTGTGCAGGTGTTGTTCATGAGGCTTTGCGTGATTCTCCTATTGATTCGATAAACCTTGGTTCTCACCGAGGGAAATACTTATATCTACTGTTTGCATCTCCCCTCATCTTCGGGGAAAATCCCGACACAACTCACAAGTAGCACTTTGCTCAACTGATACGATGGGGAGCGTCACTCCGAATGCTGGACCCATAGAGCACAACGACGCGGCAAGGAGGAGCACCGTAGGCGATGCTCCCAATGCGGTCACGGGAGTACTAGTCGTCAGTAAGGACGCGGGGAAGTGGTCCTCCTCGACAACAACGCATCTCCACCTCAAAGATTTTTTGAGACAAAGATTTCTTCCTCCCAGAAACAAGCTTATGTGGGCAACCGCAAGGAAGGGGGAAGTTGTTCTAGCTCCAAATCGCTCGTATAGAGTTATTCATACTTTGTTTCTTCGTTGAGGCCTCTCGTTACCTCTGCACAACTTTGTCCACAGGCTCTTCTGCGTCTACGGCTATCAGTTACATATAGCTTGCTTTATCACCATATGCGGATGCTTCCTAGGAACCCCCATGCATTTCGGGCTTTGACGCTACTCCTTTGGGGTGGAGCTTTGGAGAGATGGCAACATTGTGTCAGACTGCAGAGGTGTTATCATCCGGACTCGCCCAAATTCGGACTACTTTGACTTTCCCATGCCTAAGGTGATCAAGGCATGGCAGAAGGCTTGGTTCTACGCCCTTGATCTTCCTGCAGGGATGGAAGTTGTTGGCTTGCCATTCTTTGAAAATTCTCTACCTCAAGATCTAGAATCTTGGAAGCTGGATACATGTTTCACTGGGTTGTTTTCCACCTGTGGAGGAGCAAGTCATATTGTAAGATAAAAATTGGTAAGTGCATGGACACATGTGTTGTGTGGAGGAAAGGAGCATGATGCTCGTGGGCTTCACTTCCCTCCTTGGAGGGGCTGCTGTGGAGCTCCTACTTGCCATCCACCCTCGAATCATGACCTTCGGGCAAAAAACTAAGACTCCGGTATGGCTCGGATGACATCATTTTTTCCACATCACTTCCCCCTTGTGGGCCTCGTCTTGAAGGTCATCAATCCCTTTTGCGCCCTCTCGGGTATGGACACACACAACATCACAGTTGGCGGGTTGCTGGACTGTGGTGCGGGTGGGAATGTCGGAACGGTTGTCTTGCATTCGGTGTTGTTATCACTCGTGTAGTAATTGATGGCGGCGACAAGCAAAGCAAGGTGGTGACATGTCATTCATCGTTGTCCATTCGACATGCCCTAAGCTTGAAATTGGAGCTGTAGCATTAAGGGGCGATGTGGCGACAATGATGCCATGTGATGAACATGTCAAGCCATGTTGGTGCAAGGAATGCTTCCCTTTCTCCTGCTAGGCTCGTGGCCGAAGCCGGAGCTCTCTAGTCCTCGACGTGTTTGGCCGGCTAGCCGTCAAGCCATAAGGTTCTCGTATATCGTTTGTTCGAAGGGGTCTAGATAGGTTGCTCGTGGTGAAACCGGAGTCGCTTGTTCGTGATGTGGATAATCAGGTTGATCGAAATGCCCTGTCTTATGAGCTCTCTTCTACTACTACCTTTTTTAAGGGAAACTCCTATACCTTTTTAATGAACCGAAGCCACAAGGGACATGGTCTTTTTTAAAAAAAAATCTTACCAAGAGCATCTCCAATAGAAGTGCTATATAAGAGACGCACGGTACAAAAACTGCTTTTAGCATGCGCGGGCCCGATTTGGAGTCTCCAGCAGCCGCACAAAAAGCGCGCGCTATGACTAATGCAGCATGCATATTAAAAAGGCATTGCGCGCAGCATATTTAGTGTGTCCGGTCATGCGCGTTGCAAACTCTGGGCTGTTGCAGAAGGGATCTCTTGATTGGGACCTCTGGACTCGTGCGCAGCATATTTTAGAGCGCTTATTGGAGCAAATGTATTATAGCGCCTAAAAAATTGCGTTTTAGCGCGCGCCGCCCGATTTCGCGCGCTCCAGCGGTGGTGGGAAACTACCGCACGTGGGAGAAAGCGGCAGCCGGTGCGGTAGATTTGGCACGCCACTTTGCGCGCGCCTATAAAATCCCACGCTCTGCACACTGCCACGTGCCCTCCTCCTTGCCACCTCGCCGTTTTTTTCTCGCCGCTTCGCCGCTTTCCCCGCCAGCACCGCGCCACCATGCCGCCGCGCCGCCGGGGTTCTTCGGGCTACCGCGGCGTCCGCGAGCGCCCCAATGGCCGGTAGTCCACTGAGATCCGGTCCGGTGATGTCCGGCTCGGCCTCGGCTTGTTCCGGAGCGCGCACGAGGCGGCCCACGCGTACGACACGACGCCGTGGCGCTTGGACAGGCCCCGGTCGCAGATGAACTTCCGTGACGTCTTCACGCGCGAGCAGGCGCAGCGCTTCGCCCCTCCGCCGCGTCTCATCACCGACCAGGATCGGGTGGACCACGTGCGGCAGTAGCGCCGCCTCCTCATCGCCGAGGAGGACGAGCGAGCCATGGCGGAGTGGCGCCGTCGCCACCCGGAGGACGTCATCACCGAGAATGAGTTCTGGGTAGAGAGGACGGCAAGGCGCCGCCCGGAGCATGCCGACAGGCATCGGCGCAAGGCACTGGCGATATCGTAGTGCGATATCGTCGAGAACGGCGGTAGTCGATCTTCTCCCCCAACGATCTACATTGGGAAGACATATGGCTCAATACCTCGGACAACACCATCGAGGATGATGATGGCGGCTGGGAGTCACCGTAGTTTGTCTCATTGCACCGTAGTTTCTATCTAGTTGCACCGTAGTTCTATCTATCTATGCTTTCGAACGATGTAAAATACTTTTGTATGCTTTTTTATCTATGCTATGAACTATGTATCGTATTTTATCTATGCTAGAACTATGTATTGTATTTTATCTATGCAAAGTTTTCATAAAAAAATGTTGTAGCATGAGCACGCGCGCTGCATTTTAGCGCGCCTGCTGGAGCTGTGCACGCGCTGCATTTTAGCGCGGCCGCTGGAGCCAACACTACGCGCCACGCCAAACCAGACGATGGGCATGTGGCAAAGTAGTTTTTAGCGTTCGGCTACTGTTGGAGATGCTCTAAGAGCATGTCTAGTAGAACCCTCAAACCCTCAAACCCTTAAAGTAGTTTTAAGGGTTAAGAAGTGCCAGTTTTTGGCACTTTTAAGGGTTGAAAAACAGGGGCAAAGACTAGAACCCTCAAGCCCACCCTTAAACTGCTTTAAGGGTTGGATTTGAGGGTTCTAGTATTTGCCTCAACCCCAACCTTTAAAACTGACATTTCATATATCACACATTTCATCACATTTCATCATATGACATATCACAAATTCCATCACATTTGACATAAAACAATAATCATTCTAGTTATTATTACACCATAGAATAAACAATAATCATTCAAATTATTAAAACAATGTTTGAGCAAATTACAATAATTGTTTGAATCAAATAGGACATAGAAAATTAAAACAAAGATACATCATGGGCCAATGCGCCGCCCATCCAACTGCTAGTGGTGCTCTACTAGATCATCCCGGAGCTGACCATGAGTGATTGCATCCTCAATCTCACGATGTGCTTGAAGAAAACTGTGTCTGCGAGAAGGGTTTCTTTCCGGTTGCACACGGGTACCAACATTGTCATAGAAACAAGGGAGGTTTAACCCTCTCTCATCCTCTAGGATCATGTTGTGTAGAATCACACAACATTTCATGATGTTCACCAAGGTTTTTTTGGTCCCAAAACCGAGCTGGACCCTGAACTATGGCAAACCTTGCTTGCAAAACACCGAAAGCTCTCTCAATATCCTTGCGGGCTGCCTCTTGTGCCTTGGTGAAATGAGCCTCTTTTCTTGTTAAGGGCACCCCATTTTTCTCCTTGATGGACTTCACAAGAGTTGCCCATTCGGGATAGATGCCATCGGTGAGATAGTATCCCATTGAGTACTCATTGTCCATGATTTTGTAGTTGCAAGCTAGAGCATCCCCAGAAATTAATCTTTTGAACAAAGGAGATCTATTGAGGACATTGATATCATTGAGTGTTCCCGGCAACCCAAAGAATGCATGCCAAATCCATGTGTCCTCTGATGCTACGGCCTCAAGCACAATGGTAGCATCACAGCTTTTACCGCAATACATTCCGTGCCATGCCTTTGGGAAAAAATTTCACCTCCAATGCATGCAATCAAGACTACCAAGCATCCGCGGCCATCGCCTTTTTTCATTCATTTCCATTAATCTCTTTGTATCTTCCTCGTTTGGTGCCCGAAGATACTTCTCACCATACAACTGGATGACCAACTTGGCAAACCTACGGACGGACTCCGTGGTTGTATCTTGCCCAATGCGAAGATACTCGTCGGTATAATCCGCGGGTATGCCATAAGCGAGTACCTGCATTGCCACCGATATCTTTTGATATGCACTAAACCCCATGATACCGGCGGCATTTCTGCGACGTTTAAAGTAATAGGAGGCGGCCTCACAATCGATGACAATCTTCAAAAACAAACTACGACGCATTCGGTACCTTCTGCGGAAGAGACGAGGAGGGTATGTAGGTACCTCCGCGAAGTAGTCTTGCATCAAATGCTCGTGTCTAAATTGGCCACCAGCACTACAAAAAAAAGACACATCCGTGACATTTTGGGCCAAACGATTTTTTTTTCTGTCATACATATGACACTTCTATGACGATAATTGTGACAAAACCCGGTATGATCATAGATGTGGTGGGCTCCTACTTCTATGACAAAAAATCATGACAGAAAATGGATTTTCGTCCTGGGTGGGCCAGAGACGCAGCTGCATGACATTCTTTGGGCCGTCCATGATGGAAAAAACCGTGGTAGAAGCGAAGGGGAGGAAAATTTCGGGGAGTTGCCAGTTACGGTGGGAGGTCGGGGGCAGAGCGATGCGTGTTTCTCTGGTACGTACACGCGTGGGTGCGAGGCATTGGCTCTAACTGAAGCCGAGCGAGGCATTGGGCTCTAACTGAACCCGAGCAATTACACTGCAGGCTACGCGTTACTGAACCCCAGCGATCGATCGATGGCTGTTAACTGAACCCGATGGAGTGATTCCTTCGCTGCTGCTGCTAACTGAAGCCGATCGATGTTGCCTCTGGGATGAACAGTGAGTGTTGCGGGCGAGGGGGGGTTGGATGAACAGTGAGCGGTGGCGTTGCCTCTGGATGAACAGGAACCCGTGGTGTGGAGGGCTGGATGAACAGTAGACGGTGGAGGGGTGGTAGTGGAGGGGTGGTTGAACAGGACCCCGTGGTGTGGAGGGCTGGATGAACAGTAGACGGTGGAGGGGTGGTTGAACAGTAGCGGTTGGAGTAGCGCGCGGTGGAGGCTGGATGAACAGGAGCCCGTGGAGGCTGGAGGAGGTCGACGGTAGCACGTGGAGGCTGGAGGAGGTCGACAGTGGAGATGAACAGTATCCCGTTGAGTCCCGTTTTGCGGTACGCCACACCCCTCCCCCCCCCCCCGTTTCGATTGTAGCGCTCCAACACAAGTCCGTTTCGTCCGTTTTGCGGTACGCCACACCCGTCCCGATGAACAGGACCCCCATTTCGACCGTAGCGCTCCAACACAAGTCCGTTTCGTCCGTTTTGTGGTACGCCACACCCCTCCCGATTAACAGGACCCCCGTTTCGACCGTAGGAGGTCCGTTTCGTCCATTTTGCGGTACGCCACACCCCTCCCGATCAACAGGACCCCCGTTTCACCGTAGGAGGTCTGTTTCCTTCGTTCTGCGGTACGCCAGGCCTCGTTTCCATCGCCTGTTCCGTCCAAGCCGGTTGCCTCCCACGCGTTCCGTTGCCTCCCGATGAACACGACGCATTCCGTTGCCTCCCCATGAACACGACGCATTCCATTGCCTCCCGATGAACACGACGCATTCCGTTGCCTCCCCATGAACATGACGCATTTTGTTGCCTCCCCATGAACACAACGCATTCTGTTGCCTCCCCATGAACACGACGCATTCCGTTGACTCCCCATGAACACGACGCATTCGGTTGCCTCCCAATGAACATGAGCCCTCGCTGTACGTATGCGCGACTAGGCGTTTGAGACCCCGCCCGTATGTACACATATGTGGCCGTATTTTCTTTCTTGCACCCTGGCCGCTGTACGTACGTGTACATGCTACGTGCGCGCCTCTACTACGACACGTACGCACCTCTACTACGACACGTGCGCGCCTCTACATCGACCAGTATATATGTACGTACAAGTTCCTGACCAGAATGACAATGCTACGTACGCTTCGACCAGGTGGGTCCCGACTATCAGGCAGATCCTTGCATGCGAAAATGTAGCTGGTGGGTCCCAGCAGTCAGAGGGGCGAATCATTTTTTTTGCCCGGACGCACTTCCTTTGTGTGCGAAGATGTAGCTGGTGGGTCCCAGCAGTCAGGGGGACGAATCGTTTTTTTTTGCCTGGACACACTTCCTTGCGTGCGAAGATGTAGCTGCTGGGTCCCAGCAGTCAGGGGGGCAAATCGTTTTTTTTTGCCCGGACGCACTTCCTTGCGTGCAAAGGTGTAGCTGGTGGGTCCCAGCAGTCAGGGGGGAAACGTTTTTTCGCTAAATATGGTGGCCCGTCCGGTGGGTCCCCGCTGTCAGGTGGAGGAATAATTATTTTACATGTAATAAGAAGCACTTCCTTGCTGCGACCGTGGACCCAGCTGTCAGCCTCTCCACGTACAGTCCACGTCCGATGGAAGCCATTCCTTGACCACGTTGACCATGCCGCGCCCAGAGCACCAGGGCGGTGGACGACGGCGAGGCCTAGGAAGGGGATGACGCGGAGCCGGGGAAGATGCGGCACTGGATGCCCACGTGTAGAGGAGTACGAGGGTTCACTGGTTCACTGCGGTGTGAGGCTGCCATCACCGCGGAATAATAGGGGGTGTGGGTGAGTAGAGGGATGGCCTGGCCAACGGTGGGAGTAGTAGGAGGCGGTGATGCCTCCGCCGCATCGCAGCCAGCCACGGGAGGCAAGAGCACGAGGCACGATCGGCGCTGGTTTGGGCGGCTGGAGCAAGAAGACCAGAGGTTGAAGAAGCACTACGGCCGTTGGATGGACATCGTACGGTCACTAGAGCTAGAATCATGCATATTGACTAAGTTGACAAAGCCCTCCGTCCCCGTCAACTTAGTAGGCCCACAAGTCAGCCTGCCACTATACTGGGTCCCAGCTAACAGGGGAGTATTCATTTTTTTGTGCGTAATAAGGAGGCACTTCCTTGCGTACGAAGATATAACTGGTGGGTCCGAGCTGTCAGAGCCGGCCGCGGGGAGGAGGGAGCAGGCAGTCCCGCCGGCGCTTGTTTGAGCGGCTGGAGTAGGAAGAGCAGAGATTGAAGAAGCACGACGGCCGTTGGATGGCCATCCAACAGTCACTGCTTGTGCGTCAACCTTTTTTTAGGAAAGCCTCAAATCTGTGGAAAACAGCATACAACCCATCTGCCATTATTTTTAATAATTTACAGCCCATTTGCTAATTCTTAAGGTTTTTTTGGAGCCCATATTCTTTTTGTTAGCATTACAGCCCATATTGTGGCCACGGTTAAAAACTTATACGAAATTTTGCATATTTCGGTGCGGTCCGAACTATTTTTAATCCTGAAATTTCGACTCACATTCAAACTGATTTTAAAAATAAATCTATATCAATATAAAATCCAACAAATTCTCCACGCATAAAAATTAATGTAATTTAAAATCTCGAAATAAAAAAAAGATATTTGAAACTAACTGCCAGTTTGATGTGTTTTAAAAATGCACAGCCCATTTCTCATTACTGATGGGCCATTTTCTCGGCCAGCCGAATGAAAGCTCTCCTCGTCTTGAAAGATTTGCAGCCCAACAGGCCTGACAAAGCGACTTACTTGGCAAATCACAAAAAGACTGGGCTATGGCCGTGGACCCAGCTGTCAGCCTCTACACGTACAGTACTCTCCCGATGGAATGTCATTGACCACATTGACCACGCCGCACCGAGAGCACCAAGGTAGTGGACGACGGCGAGGCCTAGGAAGGGGACGACGCGGAGCCGGGGAAGACTCAGCAGTGGATGCCCACGCGGAGAGGAGTACCAGGGTTCACTGGTTCGGCTGCGGTGTGAGGCTGCCGTCGCCGCAGGGCCTGGCTAGCGGTGGGAGTAGTAGGGGGCGATGAGGCCTCAACGGCAGCACAGCCGACCACTAGAGGCAGGAGCAGGCGGTCTCCCCGGCGCTGGTTTGGGCGGCTGGTGCAAGGAGAGCAGCGATTGAAGAAGCAGCAGGACCGTTCGATTCAAATCCAATGGTTACTGCTGCTAGAATCGTTTGTTGACTAAGTTGACAAGCCCTGCGTACGCGTCAACGTAGTAGGCCCACAGGTCAGCCTCCCAACCGGTGCGCCCCAGATGTCAGTGGGAGGAATCATTTTTTCGCGTAATAAGGAGGCAGTTGATTGTGTGCAGCCAGGCCAGCGGAGGGAGTAGGGTGGGCCGGGGAAGCCTGCGCAGCATCACAGTGGGCCACAAGAGGAGGGAGCAGGCAGTCCCGCCGGCGCTAGTTTAGGCGGCTGGAGCAGGAAGATCAGAGATTGAAGAAGCACGGCGGCTAGAATCGTGTGTTCACTGACAAAGCCTTGCGTAAACAAGTCAGCCTCGAAATCTGTGGCGTGTACAGCCCATTTGCTATTATTTTTATAATTTTTACTCATCTTATAATTCATATGGAATTTATTGCAGCCCGTTTTCTATTTTTAGAATTGCCGGCCATTTTCTGGTCAGTACCAGGGTCAAAAAATTAACTAAATATGTGGGAAATTTTTGCTGGGGAACGAAATATTCTTAATCCAAAAATTAATAGCCATACTAAAACAAATTTAAAAATAAGTTAGTACTATGTCATGTTAAATCCAATGAAATACGTATAAGATATCAGTGAAGAACAAAATTCAAAAAAAACTAATATCCCATTTGCTCGTCTTGAAAGATTTGCAGCCCAGTAATTCGGAGAAAACAAATAGGCCTAGCTTGGGTATTCTTCAAAAAGAAATACTGGGCTACCTATTTTCCCAAAGAACTGGTGCATGAGCATTTAGCTTTATTTATTTATTTACTTATTTATGTTTAGGGGACCATGAGCATGTACCTGGGCCGGATTCATGTGAGAGCGTCCCTTCCAGTTAATTATGGGCTTCTCTATTGGGCCTTCATCAGTGGGCTGCATGTTATCAACAAGTGGAAAATGTGTTCCGTACGAAAAATAGTATGAGCTACGTACGGTACGGGGCACTAAAGGATCGAACCGTGCAACGACTTCCAAAACATTGTGTTTGTCGTTCTAACAACACATTTATATTCAACCAACAGACGAAATATACTACTGATTGTACATTGAAAACAGCAGCAGCAGCAACCAGGGCTGGGGGTGCAACAGAAGCAGTAAGCAGGCCAGAAGAGTGAAGACGCAGCTCTCTCTTCCAAACCAAACATCAGCCATCATTACAAAAGGGCTACCAAAAAAGAACAAGTGTATGCATCAAACTAAATAAAGATCCTACTACACCAAGTGTACGCATCTAACTAACTGGCTCAGTTAGACGTTACTATTTATTAAGCTGTGGAGATTGGCTGACGGCTTGAACCAGATGGGTGCCTGACGGGGGAAACTCCAGCCAGCAGGTCGAAGTCTGATACTTGCGACCCTCTCTCCTACTTTGGGCTGCAGAGCGTGGCGGCACATATCAGGGTATGGTGCATGCAGAGACGCATGGTACGCTGTGTACACACAGTTTTGCCTGATGAACGAAACCGCGCTGCCATCATGATCCTTGCCGTCGGTTATCTCCTGGTTAATCGGATAATTCAGTCCGACAAACAGAGAGCGTGTGCCAAGGCTACTTACCAGCCTCCAGTCAAAAATTCCTGAAGGCCCAGAGAAGCTGGGATCCTGCTCAAAGACCTTGCAGTGACTGTGATTGTATTCCGCGAAACAACACGTCCGGTACGTGCGAACGATCATCAATCTTTCGCCGTCGTCTGATCGAGCCAGGAACCACCTGCAACTGCCATGCCGCTTTTCTTTGAAAGGTTCTGGGATTAGGAAGGGTAGGGACACCAGGCGGCCTACAACATCATATCAAGTTGGAGTCAAATAAAAAAGGGCTCTTGATTTAGTCAATCTTAAGAACAGCATGTTATGAGCATGAATATTTTTTCAGTAAATGTTGACAGTAATATAAGCAAGCCATCATGATATCATAGGAAAGTAACATACTGCTGTAACAGCCGTTTGTAGCGATGACTGGAGTAGGCCAGCAATACGTCCAGCCATAGAAGGAGTCGACAGCGTAAATGAAGCCCTTGTGTTCAATGGCATCAGAGAACCATGGAGGATGTATGATCCTGCGATGGACGTGCAGATTTATCCACTTACCGCAGTGACCTGTCAGATAGGCGAGACCGCGGTTGAAGAACGCAATTAGCCTGAAATCTTTATAATTCCAAGATCTTGTGGGCACTTGACAGATTACAACCTTGAGCAAATCAAACTTGGTATCATGTTGGCTACTGTAAGATTCCGAGTATTCTGGGCTGCGGTGCCAAAGCAGTGCAGTGTTAATCGAAGGAAGGGGGATCAATCGCCGGGTGTAGACCTCCACGAGCATCCAGCTGCCGCGACCGTCGACGAGCACCATCCAAGACGTGTTCATGCCGACCCAGTACATACCGTTAATGTAGCTGAGGCTGACGGGGATCGGATCGCAGTGAAGGGGGTTGATGCTCGCCACCCTACGATCGTTATGCTGCGTGACACGCCGTTTCTGAAGATCAGGCGGCATCAGCAAGCAAGGAGCTGGCTTAAAAAGCTCTGGCCTGAGGGCTTTGAGTAAACGGTACAGCCCCGACGAGCACGCGGCGAGCGGCATGGTACTGAGATTGTCCACACGCGAAACAATGAGCTTGATTACCTCTGTGGGGAGCGAATTCCAGCCACTCTTTCGGCGGACGCTGCTCGGTTCTGCCATTGTTAGTGCTTGGGTTTCGGACGAGGGGGGAGGCGCCTTAGCGGGGATGGAAGCTTGGACGAGATTATGTGCGGACAAAGATGGAGAAGCGAATATGTGCTGCGGGAAGTGGACAGGTGATGATGACTACAGCATGCCGCTTGACTTACGAGACACATACCAGCAGCGTAGGGTCATATCGATGCCAGACAACTTGCTTGAGTGATCACAGTACTGGTACTCCCTACAGTACCTACTACAGTACTATGCCCTAGCTTGCTAGAGTAGAGTAGTAGAGTAGGACTCTGCTCTACTACTAGCACCGGAGGAGTAGTATATTCTAATCTAAAATAGTTACAAACTTCGATGCCCGATCGTGGAACGACTACGAACCGTGCTCAAAGACCGTGTCTACGTGGTGTTTGGACTTATATGCAAAAAAATAGCAAGATGCCCGTGCATTGCACGGCACACCATCATCACCAACTCGGTTTTTTCTCTACTCCTACTCCTATAAAAGACTCAGTTGGTGATGATGGAGGCGAGGAGGCGTGTTCAGCCGGGCGTGCAGCGGACGGCGCAGCACTATTCGATTTGTTATAAAAAAAGTACTTGTAGAGATAGAGACTGGCGCAACGTCCCCTACAGCCACTCCCGTTTCATGGACGGCCTGGTCGATGCCTCCAAGGAGCCCTTCGTCCACTGCTATGAGTGCCCGATGCCGTTTTGTGGCTCGCCGGCGGACATGGTGCATCACCTCACGGATGCGTGCAGCGGTCACTGCTGGCCCTTGGCGGAGAACATCAAGTACGACACGTGCTACCGGTTCACCATGCCGGAGTCGCTGGAGGATCACCGCCGCCTGCTAGTCTCGGAGGAGGACGGCAGCGTCTTCCTCTTGATCGTGAGCACCGGCGAGGCCCGCGCAGGCCGCCGCCCCGTCTTTGTAGCGTGCGTCAGGGGCGTCGCCGCTGACGCTGACACTGACACGAGGCAGATGTACGGGTGCAAGGTCAATGTTACTACCCCTCCGGGTCACGTGGGCGGCGAAACCGGCCTCATCGGACAGACTTGGAATCTGAGGAGCTGGGACTATCCCGCCAATGTGGACTTGGAAAACCCATGGCATCCGTTCTATCCTTTACCCGCCGACTCGGTGCACGGGGACTCCAAGGAGGTTCACCTGGACATACGCATTATCAAGTGCACTTAGAAAACATGTAGTGTGTGTGTGGGCGCTTATGGCCCGTGTCTTTGCCGCTTTTGATTCTGTAAGCTTGTCGTTAAACTTGAGTGGCTTTCGCCGCAGTCCTTCCTTTGAACTGCTCCTCTCAGTGAGCTGATGTAAGACACTTTGGGTTTCATTTGATAATGGAACCGGGGAGGAGCCTCCCTGTTCTTCTAAAAAAATACGCATTATCAAGTTAAATGTTGATCATTAGTCTTCGCTCAATGTAATCCGCTGTCTAAGCATGTGGAGACTTCCATGCAGGATCTTGCTCTATTGGAGTATCGCGCATGAATAAAAGTGTATCCGTTTATGGTTTAGTCTAGAATCTTCCATGTATGAATTTTTACTACAGTACTGGTGAAAGACTTACGATGAACCATTTCTTACATCTCCTCTGCCCCCTTGCAAGTCATCCTGATTTAATCCCTCCGTCTAGGTGTATAAGGGCATGGTTAATATTACTTAATAGTATAGCCAACTGTTGACTATAAGAAAGTGCCATGTCATCTGTAGCCAACATGTATAACAATCGATACTCAAAAACTAATTCTTAAAGATCATTTCTTGCAAAGCACAATAAGTGTTATTTCTTCACAAGTTTTGGATGCAGGTTGAACAGTTGAACGCTTTTGTTTGCAAAAGATACCTTTTTATCTATTTCACCCGGATGTTTGTGAGCTCTAGAGATGAGATAATATCCGAAGAAACCTATCGATACCCGTTACACATGAGATGACCCCCACATCCTTTGTCAAAATAAACAACTCCCCGATCAATGCATTTCACTCTTCGGTGCAACGCACGGGCACCTTACTACTATAGATTAGTACGACCAAAAATTGAACTAACATTATATATAGTATGATAAATACTGATGCATGTCACCTAAAATTATATCATTCAAAACTATGTTCAAATATGAATCCAACGATATAGTTTTTGTTGACATGCACTAACATTTTGTCAGTTAAATCTTCAGTCAAATTCAATGGGGGACTAATAAACCACGACCGATGTAGTACAAGTGTAGAGGGCGGCGCTGCACGGGAGTCTCACCTCTCACCCCGCTCGTGGCGCGGCAGTAAAGCCGTCATATCACAAAACCGGGTTGAGATCCTCTGCAGTACCGTATGGTGCTGTAGTGTGGATGACATGTGGGGCCAGGTCCCACATAGCAGTGACTGTACAAGACCATACAGTACTGCAGAGGATCCTAACCCGTCCTAACCACTCCCAGTAATAAATGGCCTGGTAAAATAAACGGACAAGCAACCATCACATCCCTCCGTCTTTTTTGCATTTCATCTCTCTGCATTTACTTTCTCCGGTTCATCTCCCACGCTCGATCCCTAGCTACTACTCCTAGGGCCAGTTCTTTTGGCGGCTTCCCCAGCTTTTCCCACAAGACTAGTCACAGTGGAGAGTAACAATAAGGCGCCTCACTCATTTATTTGGGCTTCTAAACTACTACTCCGTCCTGGTTTATTCCTCACCATTGTAATTTGTGCTAAATTTTGACCAAAGATTTAACTGATAAAATGTTACTCAAAACACTTAGGCGCGGTGCATCTAGGTGTGTAAGTCATCTTACGAAAACCAAATAATCCGAAAACACTTAGGCGCGGTGCATTAACTTCTACCTCGTTTCTTGTTTCTTGACATATCAACCAATAAGAGATAAAGAGTGTGCATGCTTTTAATGACTTGAGATATCAAACACGACATGCAGTGGTTAGTTCATTGCATGCAATACTATTAATTAGCAAATAAACATTAACGTTTCTCGTTTTCTCCTCCTCCTTGGTCACGGTGCACAGAGAAATAACCACAGAGAAGGAAGCTAAAAGTAAACAATCAAACGAGCATTTTTGCATTTGTTTTGCATTGAATCGTTTCACAAGCTTGACTAGTGCTGTTTTTCCACTTTTACAAAAACCGCATCGTAATGTTCAAACGTGCATTTGCACGTACATAAGTAATAGTAGTACTCCCTCCGTCTAGGTGTACAAGTCTTCCCTCCTTCTTGGTCACCGTGCACAACCAAAGATGACTTATTGACCTGGACGGAGGGAGTAGCACAGTCTGCAAGCATATATCGAGAGAGACGTGTAGTCCGATAGTATATAGTAAAGTTTGTGCTATATGCACGTACTTGCAAAATGCGTAATAATACACAACGTTTCCAAACTTTCCCTTTTACATACTTAATTAAGGACGCTAAAAATTCCTGAACGTTCGGGATTTATCATTTGCGTCCCAAAACTAATGAGATCGCCTTACGAAACAAAAATTATACTCCTCCTAAAAGCCACGGCGCTCGCAGGAGCGCTTGCGGCGCGCCACGAGTGCCCTCGTGCGCGGCCATTTCCCAGCGCGCCGACACAACGCCTCTTCCTCAGCCTCGCAACTCGCGAGGTGATGATTGGCGGCTTGCCGGTGGGCGATCGCGATCTCACCGGTGCGGTGATCCGGCGCCAACAAGTACTCCTCCTGGCTGGAAGCGTTCACCCGGTCCACGTACCGCCAAGCGTAGATGAGGCGCTTGGGCCCGACTGCACTCAGGGCGTCGGCACGGGCGTCCTCCGCCACCCTCACGGCCCTCGCACGAGCCTTCTGCCAAAGAACCAATTGCTTGACTCTCTCGGACGCGACATAGATCTCCCAGAAAGCTTGTTGCGCGATGCGCTTCTCTTCCTCGGCCTTCTTCTCTGCCTCTATTTTGGCGCGCTCTGCTGGAGGCAAAGCCTCCCACAAGGCGACATCCATTTCTTTCCAAAGCTCCTCAAGGCTGGGGGCTCGGCGGGCGGCGCGGCGTTCTCCTCGTAGCGGGGAGCCGACGCGTCCTTCGACGCGCGTGCCAGCGAGATTGAGAACGCCGACGCGTCCACCTCGACGCGTCGTGGCGAGGAGCGGAACACCAACGCGTCCTCCTCGACTAGTGGTGGCGAGGAAGGCGACGCGTCGCGTCGCAGCGAGAAGCGGAACACCGACGCCTCCTCCTCGACTAGTGGCAGTGAGGAGCAGAACGGTGATGCGTCGCGTAGCGGCGAGGAGCGGAACGCCAACGCGTCCTCCTCGACTAGTGGCGGTGAGGAACGGAAAGGTGATGCGTGACCGTCCGCGCGGTGCAGCGAGGGGCTCCTAGGGCTTGGGAGGGGAGATGCCATGGTGGTCGACGTGAGAGGGAGGGGGAGGAGATAGCAATGAACGTGAACGTGAGGGGGAGGAGATAGCGATGTCGTGGGAGGCGCAGTATTTATAGCGAGCAATGGCACACCTACGTAAGATATGGACTAAGCTGCACTGACTTAACTGCAGGTCCAGTTGCGTCACTGACATGTGGGCCAGTACACTGCTGGGCCCGTATGTTAGTGACCCAATGCACCTGAAGTTAAGTAAAAGCTACATGGGCATATTTGTTGGAGTAAATTACGGGGGAGCGAAGGGGTGGAAATATTGCTGGTCACAACGGATTGGACGAGCGTGGGGGGAGGAGAGTCATGCATGCAGATTTTTTCACACGGGGTGGAGTGGTGGGACCGCCGGAGGGAGAAGGAGAGTTTGGCAGGCATATTGTTTCCACACATGGAGAGGAAAAGATTTGGAGACGAACGGGCTTCCTGCAGGTATGGGGAACGGTGCATAATAAGTCATCTTGCATGCCGGGCTAGGTATAGTCTCAAGTCATTAAAAACATACACGCCCCACACATGTTCATATTTCAAGGTGCACTAAATTATTGCATGCGATGATTAAGGCTGGCCATCATGGTGGTATCTTAGCTGGTACACGGGAATAGCAAACATGCTGATGTGGCAAAGAATTAAAGAAGAGAGGGGGGTTAGACTAACTAGTGTTCATGCATGCATTGGTAAACATATTTTTTTGTGAAGAACGACAGCATTAGTTGAGTACTTTTGCAGACTTCAAAAACTATTCCACCGCCTCTACTATCTTGCTAAGAGTAGGTGAAATTTTTGAGTCGAGCCCTTTAAACTAGAAGGGAGGTAGTGGTACTCTAATAGCTAGGTGTGTAAGTCATCTTACGAAAACCAAATAATCCCAAAACACGTAGGCGCGGTGCATTAACTTCTACCTCGTTTCTTGTTTCTTGACATATCAACCAATAAGAGATGAGGGTGTGCATGCTTTTAATGACCTGAGACTATCAAACATGACATGCAGTGGTTAGTTCATTGCATGCAATACTATTTAATTAGCAAATAAACATTAATGTCTCTCGTTTTCCCCTCCTCCTTGGTCACGGTGCACAGCCTAAGATGACTTACTCACCTAGACGGAGGGAGTATCAACATTCACAATGTCAAATCAATATTTTTACACTCATTATAAAACGTAGTTCTTATACTCATTATAATCAGTATTGTAGATATTGATATTTTTAGTATAAATTTGGTCGTGGGATTTCATTGATGCCTGTCAAAGCGTGGAGGAAGCGGAGCTTAGGGCTTGCATTGCCGGTCTCTACATAGGTATTTCTCTTCATAATCCTGTAATTTTAGAGACTGATTGCGCTTTTGTGGTAGCGTCTCTTGCATCGGGGGACTATGACAGGTCTGCTATGCGTGACCTGAAGATGAAAGCGTTGAGCATCTCGAAGTTGATCAACAATCTTCAATTGTCAAAGATTAGCCGTTCGGCCAATAAGGTGGCACACTTAATCGCTAAGTATAGCTTTGACAATAGATTAGATGGTATTCTTGTAAATAACGTACCGCCCTGTGTGGTGAATATTGTATCGAATGAGTGTACTGGTGTGGCTGGTTAATTAATATAAGGTGGTGTTTAAAAAAAGTATATATTTGGTCAAACACTTTGCAAACGGTTGACGGGAGTAAAAAGGACCAGAGGGAGTATCATGCATGCGGAGTAGGCAAAAAAATTGCTCATTTTTAGCCGGTCGAAGTCTCAAAGGGCGCGACCGCGCGAGGGAGGCGAAGGTCGTGGGAGGCGCGACGGTTGACGGAATTAAGTGAAGTTACATCCACGCGCCGGCATGGCGTGCGAACAGGCAGAAGCTATACCGTCAGGCCTACGATATGGGTCTAGTAGACATGACATCTAGTGGGTCCCGCATAGTTCTCGAGAACTCTTTGGGGGCTTGCAGCCGTTTATCCACCGGGCAAGCCAGCAACCCCACGCCGTTCGCACACCCTACTCGTCCCCGTCTTCTACCTCACAACAGTTCGCTCCCAGTCGTCCCGTCCTTTCACATTAGTTCGCTCCCAGTTTTTGCGGGGTACAACAGTTCAACTTCTCCTAACCCTCCTCCAAAATCCATGGCCTCCCAAATCTCCATGGTCGCCGCTGAGTACCAGGTTAGAGCCATCACCGGCGATCAGTTCATCGTCATCTACACACGTGGATCCGCGACGGTGAAAGCATGGCTTGCTCGCTTCCTACGCATGTTCAACAGTTCAACGGATGAGTGGGTCGCTGGGCTAGATGTTGAGTACACCACAGTCCTGGGACGAGAGAAGGATCTAAAGGACGAAGAGAGGAAGAAGCCCGCCGTGATCCAGGTTTGCGTACATAACGTTTGCTTGGTCTACCACATATGCCATGCCGACGTTGAGTGCCAGGATTTTAAGAACTTCCTCAAGGACAAAAGAGTGAAATTCGTTACTGTAGGCTTTAAGAACGACAAAGAAGTCCTGCGTCGGATAGGTCTCGTTGTAGGCCAGCCCTTCGATCTCCAGAAGGCAAGCCTGGTGTCCTCCTCTCAACCTTCAATGCTGACCCTGGCAGCAGCCATGATTGATCCTTCATACGCTAAACTGAAGAAACCTCATCACGAGTTTCATCATGCATGGGAGTCGAAGACATTAGATGAAGATCACATCCTGTATGCAGCAATGGATGCCTACCTTTGTTTAAATATCTACATGGGTTGGATGAAGAAGCAGAGCCCAGTGTCCGGTTCAAGCAAAGAAGCGTCGGCGAAGAGGAAGAGGAAGAGGGACGAGGACGAAGTCGAGGACGTGGACTCGGACTCCGAGTAGGTGGCAGTGCCGTCGCTCATGCTGGTTCTACTGCAGTGTCAAGCTGACTAGTTGCTTAGTTTATTTTCAAGGGTGTGTTGTGCTGAGGCCCCAGCAGAACTATGTTTATGTTCTTTCTCGTTATTTGAACTGTTTAGTACGTAGAGTAGTACTAGTACTATGTCTTACTACTGTTCTTCTTGCAGTTGGTACTACTGCTCGTACCTTCGTGTTCCCACTGTACTTAATACGTTCGTACTAGTAGTATAATTTGGGTCAGTCGATTTGTGAAAGAAGTTCGACGGAGCGAAGGAAGAAGACGGCAGAAGAGGTGGAAGAAGCCCTTCTAGCCATCCATGTTGCATCAAACGGCTCACATGAGTTGACTGACCCAAATTGCTCCTTCAGATTGCAGGATCCACGTGGCATTCAAGGTCTCGAAGGTAGATTCCGCGTCCGCACCCGGTTTGCGGGCTCGACGCGCGCGCGACCGGCTTCCGCCGCGACAGCCACCATGCGCGCCTCCTCCGCGCGGGCGGAGACGACAATGACACGCTAGTTCCTCCTCGCCGGCGTGCTGGAGCACGCGCTCGTCCTCCTCTTCGTACGCTGCGTGCATAGACGCGGCTCCACCAGCTGCTCGCGTGCTTGGCAGCGCGGCGGCATGGCGAGGAGGGACTGCAGACGATGTGAGCGGGCGAGCCTTCGGCTTCATGGCACAGGGATGGCGGCGACACGGCGGTGATGGGCGAGAAATTGTTGGCCGGAGCAGGCGGGCGCCGGCATGTGCAACAGCGGCGGCGGCATATTGATGAGTGCGTGTATGGGAGCTTACTTTAGTTTTATATGAGGTTGGTCAAACTTAAAAGAAAACCGTACTAGTACACGTAAACATTAGACTTAGGCAGCGCTTTTTTTTTTTTGAAGTTAGTACCACAGCCACGATACGGAATCCTGTGCAAGCGCGTGAACCGCGGCCGCGCGGTCGATCGAACGGTGCGTCACCGTGTCACGCTCGAAGGACATCCACCGAACCTTTTGTGTGTGTGAAAACAATCCTCGAATATTACTCAACTTTTTTTCCTGGGAAAGTTCTTGACGCTGCAATATTTCCATATATTTGAATTTAGCTCCAGTTTGTGTTTATTTGGATTTGGACGTTTTAGGTGCACCCTAGTTTTTTTTAATACTTATTTTGTGTGTGTGACTGAGAGAGAACGTGTGTATGTGTCCATATGTGTGTTGTGGCGGAAGGGCAATGTGGAGACGGTGTGCGTGTGATACAGACATAGAGAGGTGTGAATGTGCAAACGATCATGCATGAGTGAGACATAGACAGATGCCGATACGTTGTGTATACATGAGAGAACGGTCTTCTAGTTTACTTGTGTGTGTGTGTGAGAGAGAGAGGGAGAGAGAGAGAGGAGCATCCGTAACACAACAACCATCTCTCTCGATTCGTCCGTCCCTCGCACGATCGCATGCAACATATGCATCAATGCGCACATTTTGACACCCTCACTCGGCCCCTGCCCACCTCAAGGCCCGCGCAATCTCTTCGTGAATACCCATTTCTCTCCTTAGGTTTGTTTTCGCTCAATATCTGACACACACACACACATGCACGCACACACACACACACATGCACGCAGCACAACACACACACACACACTCCCCCGAGCACACAATTCATCCCCATCCAAGGTTATACGGCGACCACTCTCGCTTGTGCTTCTTTGCACCCCAACATGCACAACACCTCAATCTTCAAAGAGGGCATCGAGCAGATCGAAGGCGGCGACCACACCGCGCTAGAGAATGCGGGGCCATTTAGAAGCAGGGTGATGTGACGACGGCTGACTGACTCCTCCCCCCCACCCTCTCTCTCTCTTGCACAAAATTACCAATCCCTCTCTCCCCCGCACAAAATTGTCAATCCCTCAACCCATGAGATCCTTCCCCTCTCGTCCATGTTTTTCCAGCTCTCTCATCAAACATGTTGTCTCTGCTCCTTCCACGTATACAGAATCACGTATATTACATGTCTCCATCTTTCTCACAGACCTAACTTCTTCCTCTCTCTTTCTCTCTCTCTCTCTCTCTCTCTCTTGTGTGTGTGTGTGTGTGTCGTTAGGTTTGTCTCCTACTCTCTCGTCCACATACATACAATCTTTCCCGCCCTATCTGCTCCATCTTCAAAAGCTCTCTCTGCACGTTTCATTCACACAATGGGATATGTCAAAATGTTGCTTCTATAATGGCTGATGTAGAGTTTTGGTTGTTTTTGTTGCATCCTACAAAGTAATAACTATGAAATGCATTTAGATTCTCATTTGACTGGGATTATGTGAGTTTGAGCATGTTGTGAAGTACTATAGACCTTGTATACATCTTGGGATTCGACAATGATTGTAACTATTGAATTGTATAGACCATTACATTCGAAGTAAATAGCCTAATATATTTATTTCACAATTTCAACAAATGATTAGTTCACTACAAACTAAGAAAACAAATGTGTACTCCCTCCATTTTTATTTAAGTCCGCGTATTAGCATTGGTCAAAGTCAAGTTTTGTAAACTCTCAGAAAGCTTATAACAAAAAATATTAACATATACAATAACAAATAAATACCATTAGATTCATTATTGAATGTATTTCCACATCATACATATTTGTTATGGTAAATGTTTATATTTTTATATAAACTTGGTCAAACTTTAGGAAGTCTGACTTCGGTCAAACCTAATATGCAGAGTTTACTACTACTACTCGCTAGTTGCTTAGCCGAATCACTCAACACGCCACACGGGGAGTCCAGTGTCACAAAATTTTGAGGTCAGCGGGAAAATCTCCCGCGACCCTGATTCGAGCTGTGGGAAGTTACCATCATAGCCTTCGGAACAGGCCTACGTACGACGCTTGGTAGGGGGCTGTTTTCGTAACTTCAGGTTCACCCTACCCAGCCAGCCCCACCCCGGCACCCAGAGTAGTACACCTGAATACTCCCCATTTTTTATCCCCACTACAAAATAGACTTCTCCACGGCACCGCAGCCTTCGTGCTCCTCCCCTTTACATCGGTGCACTCGTCCACCGCAGCGCATCTGCTTCATCGACGACCTCGTACGCCGCACTGGAGCCGGTCCACCGTCGTCGTTGTAGACGGAGCCTCTTCCCCGGCATTGTCTTCCACGGTCTCGGATCTACTTCTCAGAAGCCGACGCCAAGCGCAGAACTACCACCGTCGTGGACAATGAACTGACTCCCGTTGCCGACCATGACTCACAGAGGCCGCCGCGACTATCGTTCTCCTCCTCGATTGGTAATGTGTGTATTGAAACACTTAGCAGTACATGTGCAGTTCCAATTTTGTTCATACCTAGCCTTCAATTTTCCTGGGTGCTATTGTTCCCGTAAAAGTAATTGGTTATAGCCTCCATTGTCCAACAGAATGTCAGTTTGTAATTGTCCGTCGCTCCTGTATCGCGCTGTGCTTGGGTAGGTTTTTCATCTGCAACCAGCAGTGTGGCAAATGATGGAAAGGTTTTTAGAACTAGCAAGATGCCCATGCATTGCACGCATCAAGATGCATTTGTATGAGTAGTTTATCTTGTGGGAGAAAAGGATGAACGAAGGAAGGCCTTATTTGCAAATCTAGAGAGGGGTATGGGTATCTTTTTGCAAAATTCCCATTTGTTTCCTTCCTATCTGTCAGATATAAATCGGACGGCCTATATTGCAAGAAAAAAAGTATAGAGAAAAAAAAGTAGACAGTAAAGGAAGTAGAGATAAATATTAAATATAAAATATAAAATAAATATAATCGTAGAGAAGGGAGTAGAGATAGCAGAGACGTCGGGAAAGGATCGCGCGCGCGGGGGAAAAAGCGATTGGGCGTATGCTAGTTTTGGCGCGCGGCGTCCGACGCGCTTTATAAAATCCAACGCCCTCCCACCGCTCTGTGCCTCGCCACCGCTCCCTCCCCGCTCTTTTTCACCTCGCCGCCGCCGCGCCATCATGCCGCCGCGTCGCCGGGAAACTTGGGGATACCGCGGCGTCCGTGCGCGCCCCTCCAGTGGCTTCTCCGCCGAGATCCGGTTCCGCGGGATGCGCCTCGGCCTCGGCAATTTTGACACTACCACCGAGGCCGCCCGCGCGTACGACACGGCAGCGTGGCGCCTTCGGTGGTCTCATAGAACATTGAACTTCCCCAACATGCCGACGCGGGAGCGGGCGCAGGAGCTCGCACCTCTGCTGCGCTTAGCACCGATGAGGATCGTCGCGACAACCGGAGGCGGGAGCACCGTGTCGGCATCGCCGAGATGGACGAGGAAGCCGTTGCGCTGTGGCGCCAACACTTCCCGTAGGACATCATCAACGAGTGCGAGTTCTACGTGCAAAGGAGGGCGGAGAGGGATAAGAGGAGGGCGGAGCGAGCCGCCTATCGCGAGGACAAGCGTAGGCGAAAAGCGGACGCTCAATTCAACATGAGGCTAGGAGCAGCGTCGCCCTGGGAATCCGACGACGATCGGTATCTTCACGCCTACAGTCAGACGTCGGAGGAGGACATCACCGAGGAGCAGTCGGACGACGAGGAGTAGTTGAATTATCTTTTTTGTATCTATCTATGCTGAGAACTATCCTCTACTCTCTAGTATCTACTTCTCGATCTCAGCACTGTAAACGCTTTTTTAAAGCGCCGCGCGTTGCGATTCTGTTGGAGATGCTCTAACATGGCAAACGAGTGCTTTAATGTTGCCCACAAGATGCGCGAGTATTACTAGTAGTATTTTTCTTGCCATGTTGAGATTTTGAAACCACGAGTGTGAACATGCAGAGGAGCAATGAAGACCAAACACGGGATATTCGGGAAATCTTCAAGGAGCGTGGCAAGTTAAAGAGGAGCTGCACCGAACCTGTAAAACGAGCTTTGGTAAGTAACACCCTTTCAATTACTTTTGTTTAGCCTCGTGTTCTTCGATGTGTATATGTTGTAGTTTTTGTTTCTCTTAAGCGTGGTGTTCTTCGATGTGTAATAAGAAGAGTCTTAATCATCCTAATGCGTTCGTTTTTAACTTGATGTAGGAAGTGGATGTTCTCACCATGTAGTCTGTTTTTATATTTCTTTTCCTTTTGAATTCACTTCTCCGAGTTCTATTTATCTGGCTTCTACTAAATGGATCTAGGTTTCTCTGAGTATTGATCTAAAAAAGAAGTAACTTCATGTCAGGATGCAGTTCCTGTGAGGAGGGAAGTATGGTCAACCTCGAGATCATGTTTCCAAAATGAGGCTGGATTACACACAAGGTGCCAGTTCCCTAATGATGTTGGATTAGACACAAGGTGCAAATTCCCAGATGATGCTGGATTACACACAAGCCAGGTGGAGTCGTCAGCTGTTCGTGTCCTTGTGGCATTAGTAAAGGCTGAAAGAAAGCGTGCAGCAGCCCTTGAGAATGTAGCTGACTTCCTGAAGAAGCGAAAAGAGCAATCAGATGCTCTCTTCACCCAAGCCAAAGAAGAGATGGAAGAAGCCAGAAATAAGCTAGCAGAGGCAGAGTAGGCTAAGCGTCTCCTGCTATCTAAAACTGTTGTCAATACAAAATTTCCTTCATAATAGCTAGGTTCAAATGTTTATCCAGTCAGCATGCCTGTTGTGATGTCTGTGCATCTACTGATGTGGCACAAAATGTTTTTTTGGGTCATGTAATAACAGCAATTACTTTCCAAACAATAACAGACGAAGCATTGGACATGGTATAGTTCACGCGCAAGCCCGACATTCCAAGTCCAACTTCCACATCAAACTCATGTTCACAGATATCTGCACATTCATACATAATGTCCACAACCATGATTCACTTCAAAGCCAAAAAAATGTGAGGAGAGTTATAAATAAAGAAAAACCTCTACTAGTTCCTGCTACCAGTGCGAGCACAACAAGTCAAGACCATGCGTAAATTAATTATATTTTAGTCATTTTTGTGTTCTAAAATGCCTGCCGGCTCGCGGAAGGACGTGTTGCCGGCACACGCGCGGATTCAATGAAGGCAGGCGGGGCAGTCTTAAGCTGGTTGCACGCGGCGAGGAGGCGTGTTCAGCCGGGCCTGCAGCGAGTGCGGCCCTCTTGGTCGGCGCGTTAGTTCAATGCCTGCGCTATGAGAGGTCGTGTCCATGTCAGAGCAATCACTCCCTCCAGTCCTTTTTTGTTTGGGTATAACAAAATCTCATTTTCCATTCACATTTTACAAGTAAAATTCGTGGACAAACTTTGACCCAAAGTATGATGGGGACTAGTAAACCAGAATGGAGGTAGTAGTTTTTTTAATCAAAGAAGGGTTTCCCCTTCCGATTACTGAAAACCAGCATCTAAATCTAAACCATAGTATTTTCCCTAGAACTACCAGGTTCAACATCTCGTAACATAAACCCATACAACCATACGCCAAGGAGGTACGTAGTACTATGAATTCCATTTTCGCTCCATACCAATCGTTCTAAAACTACTTACTACTTATAACGTGCCATTTATAATCGGAACTCTTAACCCCGCTAAAAAACGATATTTTAAACGTGGCTACTCGGTCTGTGGCAACTGGCGAGCCACCGCGCTCCAAGTCGTTCACCTGTGGTCCCGACCATCAACTCCTACAAAGGTGCTCCACCACGTACCCGGTACCCGCGAATGCAGCAATCATGCACCTAGGGTTTTAGGGTTTATTTGTTAACGTCGCCTTTACGTAACACTCATGTGTGCGAGACAGCGAGAGGCCGACTGCGTGCGTGCGCCTCTTCTCTTCGTATATGTACTCCACCGTTTGTCTGGTGTCCAAAAAATTATAATAACTACTAGCAATGTGCCAATGCGTTGCCACACGATCAAAGTAGATTAATACATATTCATCGATTTGATAGAAAAAAAGTCTAGTTTTGAAATACGTATATCACTAAAAATATGTTATGTTTCACTCAAAATAATACCTTTGGCGGTTTTGATGAGATAAGGGAGGCATGTTGTTGGTTTCAAGATTCGAGAAGTGGTATATGTCTAATTTCTACTCTTACTAGCAAGATGCCCGTGCGTTGCACGGAACATCAAAATCTCGTGGGAGAAAAGGATGAACGAGGGAAGGCCTTATCTGCAAATGTGGTGAAGAGTGTGGGTAAATTGCCATATTTTCCTTCCTATCCGTCAGATATAAATCGGACGACCTACATTGCAGGATGGCAGGCCCACCATCATCACCAACTCTATTTTTTATCCCTACTCTTATAAAAAGCATTGTCGGTGATGATCATGTGCCTGCCATCCTGCAATATAGGCCGCCGATCTATATCTGACGGATAGGAAGGAAACTATGGCAATTTTGCAAAAAGATACCCACACCCCTCTCCATATTTGCAAATAAGGTCTTCCCTCGTTCATCCTTTTCCCCCACAAGATAAACTACTCATACAAATGCATCTTGATGTTCCGTGCAACGCATGGCATCTTGCTAGTTGTTGCAAAAAGCCCATGTGTGTGTGAGATAGAGGGAGAGTGGAGGAGGACGGAGTGCATGTGTGACAAAGACACAAGTAGTGTGTGTGCGATAGGTATCAGCTTAAAATGAGGCGATAGTGTGTGTGTGCACGATCGAGAGGGCGTGTCTCAAGAAGGGAAGAAAAAGCTACATAGATGCAAGGAGCGAGAGAGAGACATGTATGCGATGGTGGAAGCATGAGTGTGCGGGTGTATAAACCTATCTAGAGGCTAGCTAGTCGATAAATGCTTGTGAGAGAAATACGAGTCGGGGTGCAAAAGTGAGAGTTTTGTGTGTGAGAGAGAGACGGTAGTCGGGAAGGGGGGTGGAAGCAGGAGTTGTGTGTGTGTGTCTGTGTGTGTGAGAGAGAGAGGAGACGGTAGTCGGGGTTGTCTGATCGGTGTCAGTCTGGGATGGAGACGAAAAGGAGACCGCAACAAATGTTGTGTCTACAGGAGAGAGAGAGAGAGTAATTTTAGTGGTATGAGTCATATGTAGAGACATATAGGGTGTGTGAGAGAATCCCATAGAGAGAAAGACAAAGTGAAAGACGAGTGGAGACTGTGTGTGTGGCGGTGAAAAAGAAAGCTTAGGTACCGAGTGATACCAGAGAACAGTAGAGACGTGAGAGATAATGAAAACCGTGTAATGTATAATGATAGGGAGAGTGTGACACTTCTCAAGGGAGACGTCGAGAGACCATGTTTGCGAGGATAGGAGAAACATGAAGTGAGCGTGCGGGTGAGCTGGAGAAAAGAGAGTGATGGCTACCTGAAGGAGCATGCATGCGAGAGAGATGGGCGTGAAAGGAGTGAACAAAAAGGGATTCAAATATTTGAATTCGAGATGATGATACATGTAATCCATACTCGAACCAAAATTGATCTATCAAACATGCATACTCATATGAATTCACGCACATCTATGTTATTTAATATGTAGATATTACTGATCCATACATTTTAGTAGAACATAATTTGGTTAAAAAAATCGAATTCAACCTTAAGATTTCGAGATCGTTGTATTTGTAAATCATATTATACATATAAAGGAGCAGAATTCTTTGTTGTGCTTTTGAAAGTAGATATGTAAAAAAATGATGTATATAGAATGTAATTCCAATTGAAAATGGATCCCGCCCGAAAAAAATAGTAGAATACAAACGGGATTCGAATTGAGTTGGCACGGTAAACGTGCACTGTGCAAAATTTGAACGAAGCGGGGAAAGTCGCAGTAACCGCCCGAAACCAAAATCTGCGAGATGGAAATCACTACTGCCTATCCCTGCCGCGCAAAGCCTATCTGCTGGATTTCTATAGGTTTCGATAGGGGTAGGTTTGTAATTTCACCCAAACGTGACGTAACCGCCTCTCACCCGGATTCATACACGGTGGGCGCCAAAACACAGTGTGCCCTCGGCCGAAATCGACTCCCTCCCCGATTCATATTCATACACGGTGGGCGCCAAAAACAAACTCTCGTCGGCAAATATTCGGTGTATGCGAGATTACCGTCCTATCCCCAACCGACTAATGTTGTTGTGATGTAGTAGAAATTTGAAACGGGGGCTAAGTTTGTAAATTTCCTCGCATTTGAGACAAGCGCGCCCTGACTACATGGTTCCCCCCTTCCTCTCTACCTCCCTTTTCCCCATTCGTACTCCGTGGGCGCCAAAACACCCTCTCCACCCCACCCTCCTCCGTCCGCCGCCGTCCGCCACCCCATCCACCGCCGTCCTCCTCCACCATGCCGGAGCTGATACCCCGACGCCGCCGTCCATTACAAGAGATCGACCTCTCTCATCCACGCCTTCGGACCGGGATCCTTGCATCCCGTCCTCTCGCTTCATCCCCGCCGTCGTCCACCTTGCCGGCGCCGCTCCTACGACCGTCTCGTCCACCGCGCCCCGCCGCCACCGTCTACCCTCCTAGATCTGCTTCCACGCCGCCGACAGCCATCGCTACCGCAGCACCGTCAAATTCTCACCAGATGCGTACACGGCGCCGCACCAGAGGCGGTACTCTTTCGTATCTGCTCAACTTATTTATCGCAGCAAGAAAATAGATCGCCACTGCTTTACTCTGATTTCTTGTCTTGGTTGCGAAGTTGCCTTTGTCCGGTTTGCACCTTCAGATCCGCCATGGCACGCTCAACACTATACTCCCAATGCTTATGGTTTTCCCCTTTTATATTCCACACTAGTTAAATCACAGTAGACTAAATTTCAAAATTGGGTCAGTCGATTTTTCAGAGCTCGCCGGAGTTCGCCGGTGCGATCCAAGGGGCTCGGGTGGTTGTGGGGCCTCGCCGAACGAAGAAAACTCGACGCGGGTGGGGGGTGGGGGTGGCGGAGGAACACAGGCGGTGGGGGCCGGTGGTCCGGCCGGCGGCCCGTGCGGTGTTCTGTATGGGAAGAATCACAGACGAGGAAGAAGAAGGGTTAGGAGACGTAGGATCTTCATCCAACCGCCTGAAATGGTCGAGAGACAGCTGGGAGTTGCATTCTTAATGCGCTCTGGTTCATCATGTGTGGGCACTGCGCAACCAACATTTTATTATCCAAAATCTGCTTGCTCTTCTTTACCATGTTCGATAGAGCTGTGACACAAAACGTAGGACCGACTCCAGCAGACTGTACCCATACTTCACTGGCCACACCACTAGCCCCACCACACAGGACCTGCACTCCAGCAAAAGGTATACCGATTTCATTTGCCATAGCACCAGCTGTACCACAGAAAAATCCCACTCCAGCAAAAAGTACAGCAAGTCCACCGGCCGAAGACCTATCCCAACTGCAGAGACGGCCAATTCCTGCAGATTGGAACCCCATTCCATTTATTCCCAGTTTAAAAGACAATGCTTTCAATGTTGTTAGGGACTACGTGCATATATTCCCATCATGGGAAGATTATTGCGAAGACAAACACCATTTTCACATCTTCCTGTCTAACTTACGTGTAAGTGCTATTATTCATGGTTATTATTTTCCTGTTTTCTGCTGATTGAACACATCAATGATTTACATTACATTGTTGTAACTAGGCGAGGGTCAATCTGGATAGACATGACGAGGAAAGCTTGCTTGTGCTTTTCAAGGAAGCATTGCAGCAGTATCGGTGTTACCTGAGGAAATCACACTTTGGTGGCGAATCTATAAACGAAATTCCGGTGAAGTCTACTGTGCTAAATTTAGAAGACATTGAATGGAAAAACATTGTTATGCACTGGTCTCGTTTCCAGGATGAGGTACTGTCTATGAAATCACATGACAATTTGAACTTCTACTTTTCCGCATGTGCCTTACGGATCTTGTTTGCAGGAAATCTGCTCGAAGAAGAATTCCGGTTTGAAAAGAACGACAGGATATCGCAAATATGCTGCCCGCTGCTTTGCTCTTGTTAGTACCTGTTGTCCTGTATCACTGTACTTGCATACATACCTGGTTCATTATGTGACAGCAGTATGCATGATAGCTTGCTTATCAATTGTTCGCTCCAAATTCTTCAGTATCCAATGCCAATGTTTTTTTAGCTCTGCATTGTTCTTGTAAGTACATGCTGTCCTTTATCAGTGTACTTATAATGACAGGTAGTTGTTCATGTACCATCACTCTGCAGCTTATTTTCCTTTGCCCTCCATTTTCTACACATCAGATCTATATTTACTCTTACCATAAGGTTGGTACTGAAGAAGTTTAGCTGTGCATTGCTCTTGGCTGTACCTTTTGCCTGTATCGCTGCACTTACATTTATAGCTACTTGGTTATGTAGCATCACTCTTCATCTTATCTTAAATATTCTCCATTTTTTGTATATTATCACATCTATATTTACTCTTAACAAAATGTAGAATAAAGGCAATGCTTATGAAGAAGATTCTGTGGTAAACTTCTTGAATTGCCCCCCCCCCATCAGCATGGACAAGGCCTTTATAGAGCCTGTCTTCACCAATAATGTAAGTTTGTCCATCTCAAGCCTTCAAACTTTGTTGTATATATTTGGTTAGGCATGACTGCAACAGCTGTTTATTTTTGGTGTTTGCATCAAATTGCATGTTTAAAGTTTATTATGTACTCCCTCCGTTCCAAAATAGATGACCCAATTTTGTACTGAAGTTAGTATAAAGTTGGGTCATCTATTTTAGAACGGAGGGAGTAGTTCATAAACAAAAGTTTGTCCTTTCTCAATTTAAGTTTTCAGTTGTACAACCAAGTTCCTTATTCATACCATGTAAATTAAAGTATACAGAGCAAGTGATCTTCTTTTGCACTGCATGTATGCTTCTGTTCTTCATCCGTAATCCAGTGGTGTGGTGAACCTACCCACTACAGCACAATGTCATATTCTGCAATGTCTTAACTATGAACAATGTCATATCATTCTACTACTCCCTCCGTCCGAAAATACTTGTCATTGAAATGGATGTATCTAGATGTATTTTAGTTCTAGACACATCCATTTTGATGACAAGTAATTCCGGACGGAGGGAGTATTATTTAAACCGTCTCTTTATTTGCCAATCTGAAATGGGATAAATTGACAGCACACTAACCATTGATACTTATGAGTTCTTGATCTGTAATCCAGTGGTGTCGTGAAGCTGCCAACTCCTTCACAATGTCATTTCCTGCCATGTCTTGACCTGAACAATACCATATTGTGTTAATGCAATTTTAAACTGTGTCACTTTATTCGTCAGTAAGAAATGTGATGAATTGTCAGCACTGATACTTTTATGTGCAAAACCTGTCATCTGTCTGCTTGTTTATCTTTCAGAGTGAGGAAGATTTAAGTGTTGAACAAGCGCAGTCTCATCATCTTGCTCAGCTGCTTGCGCTGCAGCTCCCCAGCAGGGCTAACCTTTCTTGAACTCTATTGAAGTGCTGTCGGTTTTGTATATTATTTTGTCGGCGTGTTTATTTGCACTGGTGGCGATCTTTGATGCCCAGTGTATGTAATCTGCTGTCTGCTTGTGCTTTATTATCATAGTGGCGAACTTTGATGCCCAGTGGATGTAATATGCTGTAATTTCTTTATTGTATAGTCTAGGTTTTTTCTTATTCACGATGCTGCAGTTATTTTACTGTCTTCGCAGTAAACCGGCCAAACCGTAAAATTACGGTACATAATCGGGCCGTCATGCAATCACGATGTAGGTTGGGCCTGAAACGTGCCGAACAGCTAACGGGCCGGCAGCAGCCCGAAATGAACCCCGGCCCATGATTGTGCGAATCAAATCACGGGCTTTTAACAGGCCAAAATTGTCTCGGTCCTTGTTTGGCCCAATCAGATATCGGCTGCGAGCAGGCCGGATGCAAACCGGGCCGTAGTTAGGCCCAACTATATGACGGGCATTTAACAGGCCGAAATTAATATAGGGCCGAAATGTTAAACGGGTCCTTAAGAGGCCAAAACTAATGTCAGGCCGAATTACTAAGTGGGCCTCTAGCAAGTGGGCCCAAAAGCATAGTGTCCAGTTGACGGGCCGAATCTGATATGGGCCATAATTGAGCCCATAGCCTCTTAAAGGGCCGTACCTGATCTGGGCCGTAATTTGGCCCAGAACGTGGTAGGCTTTTAACGGGCCGGATCTCATATGGGCCACTATTAGGCCCGGAACGTGGCAGGCCATTAATGGACCGGATCAAATATGGGCCGGCATTTGGCCCAAAACATGGCAGCCAGTTAATGGGCCGGCCTACTAGGGCCCTCAAATTCTTGTGGGCCTACAGCTGGGCCGGCCCGTTAATGTCGGCGAAATCTCGTGGGCCTTTAGCCGGGCCGGCCCATTATGATCCGCAAGAATCTTGTGGGCCTTTACCTGGGCCGGCCCATTATGGCAAACAAAAATCTTGTGGGCCTTTACCTGGGCCGGCCCATTATGGCCCGCGAAATCTTGTGGGCCGTTAGCTGGGCTAGCCCATTATGGCTTGCAAAATCTCATGGGCCTTTAGCTGGGCCGGCCCATTATGGTCCGCAAAATCTTGTGGGCCTTTAGTTGGGTCGGCCCATTTAAACTTGATGGGCCGGTCCATGTGTCAACATATCATAGGCCCGTCTCGCCCATTGGATGAGTGACACCTGTGCTAGCGCGGACCTGACACGTGTCTCCTCCAGCCAATGATGATTTTACACGTGGAAAATTCCCATTGGTCGGAGCTGTTAACGGGTTGTCGGATCCAAAACCCGACCCAATAGCTTAACGGCGTTCCGTTATGGTGGATGCCACGTGTCGGTCACCCTTGACGAGAGCACTTCTGTGATGCGCGATTTATCATCATGGAAGTGGACACGTCCGTGATGATAATTTGGTTAATGTCATGGAACACTTCTACGACAGCACAGGTATGACTATCTTGATTCTGTCATAAATTTGTCATGGATGTACATGCATGACAAAAAATGCGACCTACTGTGACAAACACGTATCATCACGGAAGTGTATTTTTTTGTAGTGGAGGGAAATACTTATATCTACTGTCTGCATCTCCCCTCATCTTCGGGGAAAATCCCGACACAACTCACAAGTAGCACTTTGCTCAACTGATACGATGGGGAGCGTCACCCCGAATGCTGGACCCATAGAGCACAACGACGCGGCAAGGAGGAGCACCGTAGGCGATGCTCCCAATGCGGTCACGGGAGTACTAGTCGTCAGTAAGGACGCGGGGAAGTGGTCCTCCTCGACAACAACACATCTCCACCTCAAAGATTTTTTGAGACAAAGATTTCTTCCTCCCAGAAACAAGCTTATGTGGGCAACCGCAAGGAAGGGGGAAGTTGTTCTAGCTCCAAATCCCTCGTATAGAGTTATTCATACTTTGTTTCTTTGTTGAGGCCTCTCGTTACCTCTGCACAACTTTGTCCGCAGGCTCTTCTGCGTCTACGGCTATCAGTTACATATAGATTGCTTTATCACCATATGCGGATGCTTCCTAGGAACCCCCATGCATTTCGGGCTTTGACGCTACTCCTTTGGGGTGGAGCTTTGGAGAGATGGCAACATTGTGTCAGACTGCAGAGGTGTTATCATCCGGACTCGCCCAAATTCGGACTACTTTGACTTTCCCATGCCTAAGGTGATCAAGGCGTGGCAGAAGGCTTGGTTCTACGCCCTTGATCTTCCTGCAGGGATGGAAGTTGCTGGCTTGTCATTCTTTGAAAATTCTCTACCTCAAGAGCTAGAATCTTGGAAGCTGGATACATGTTTCACTGGGTTGTTTTCCACCTGTGGAGGAGCAAGTCATATTGTAAGATAAAAATCAGTAAGTGTATGGACACATGTGTTGTGTGGAGGAAAGGAGCATGCTGCTCGTGGGCTTCACTTCCCCCCTTGGAGGGGTTGCTGTGGAGCTCCTGCTTGCCATCCACCCTCGAATCATGACCTTCGGGCAAAAAACTAAGACTCCGTATGGCTCGGATGACGTCATTTTTTCCACGTCACTTCCCCCTTGTGGGCTTGTCTTGAAGGTCATCAATCCCTTTTGCGCCCTCTCGAGTATGGACGCACACAACATCACAGTTCACGGGTTGCTGGACTGTGGTGCGGGTGGGAATGTCGGAACTGTTGTCTTGCATTCGGTGTTGTTATCACTCGTGTGGTAATTGATGGCGGTGACAAGCAAAGCAAGGTTGTGACATGTCATTCGTCGTTGGCCATTCGACACGCCCTAAGCTTGAAATTGGAGCTGTGGCATTAAGGGGCGATGTGGCGACAATGATGCCATGTGATGAACAAGTTAAGCCATGTTGGTGCAAGGAATGCTTCCCTTTCTCCTGCTAGGCTCGTGGCCGAAGCCGAAGCTCTCTGGTCCTCGACGTGTTTGGCCAGCTAGCTGTCAAGCCATAAGGTTCTCGTCTATCGTTTGTTCGAAGGGGTCTAGATAGGTTGTTCGTGGTGAAACCGGAGTCGCTTGTTCGTGATGTGGATAATCAGGTTGATCGAAATGCCCTGTCTTATGAGCTCTCTTCTACTCCTACCTTTTTTAATGAAACTCCTATACCTTTTTAATGAACCGAAGCCACAAGGGACACGGTCTTTTTTTAAAAAAAATCTTACCAAGAGCATCTCCAATAGAAGTGCTATATAAGCGACGCGCGGTACAAAAATTGCTTTTAGCACGCGCGCACCCGATTTGGAGTCTCCAGCAGCCGCACAAAAAGCGCGCGTTATGACTAATGCAGCGTGCGTATTAAAAAGGCATTGCGCGCAGCATATTTAGTGTGTTCGGTCGTGCACGTTGCAAACTCTGGGCTGCTGCAGATGGGATCTCTTGATTGGGACTGCTGGACTCGTGCGCAGCATATTTTAGAGCGCTTGTTGGAGCAAACGTATTCTAGCGCCTAAAAAATTGCGTTTTAGCGCGCGCCGCCCGATTTCGTGCGCTCCAGCGGTGGCGGGAAACTACCGCGCGGGGGAGAAAGCGGCAGTTGGCACGCCGCTTCGCGCGCGCCTATAAAATCCCGCGCGCTGCACACTGCCACGTGCCCTCCTCCTTGCCACCTCGCCGCTTTTTCTCGCCGCTTTGCCGCTTTCCCCGCCAGCACCGCGCCACCATGCCGCCGCGCCGCCGGGGTTCTTCGGGCTACCGCGGTGTCCGCGAGCGCCCCAACAGCCGGTAGTCCATTGAGATCCGATCCGGCGATGTCCGGCTCGGCCTCGGCTTGTTCCGGAGCATGCACGAGGCGACCCGCGCGTACGACGCGGCGGCGTGGCGCTTGGACAGGCCCCGGTCGCAGATGAACTTCCGCGACATCTTCACACGCGAGCAGGCGCAGTGCTTCGCCCCTCCGCCGCGTCTCATCACCGACCAGGACCGTACGGACCACGTGCGGCAGCAGCGCCGCCTCCTCATCACCGAGGAGGACGAGGGAGCCATGGCAGAGTGGCGCCATCGCCACCCGGAGGACGTCGTCGCCGAGAACGAGTTCTGGGCAGAGAGGACGGCAAGGCGCCTCGCGGAGCGTGCCGACAGGCATCGGCGCAAGGCACTGGAGATATCGCAGTGTGATATTGTTGAGAACGACGGGTAGTCGATCTTCTCCCCCAACGATCTGCATTGGGAAGACATATGGCTCAATACCTCAGACAACACCACCGAGGATGATGATGGCGGCTGGGAGTCACCGTAGTTTGTCTCATTGCACCGTAGTTTCTATCTAGTTGCACCGTAGTTCTATCTATCTATGCTTTCGAACGATGTAAAATACTTGTGTATGCTTTTTTTATCTATGCTATGAACTATGTATCGTATTTTATCTATGCTAGAACTATGTATCGTATTTTATCTATGCAAAGTTTTCATAAAAAAATGTTGTAGCATGACCACGCGCGCTGCATTTTAGCGTGCCTGCTGGAGCTGCGCACGCGCTGCGTTTTAGCGCGGCCGCTGGAGCCAGCGCTGCGTGCCGCGCCAAACCAGACGATGGGCATGCGGCAAAGTAGTTTTTAGCGTTCGACGACTGTTGGAGATGCTCTAAGAGCATGTCTAGTAGAACCCTCAAACCCTCAAACCCTTAAAGTAGTTTTAAGGGTTGAGAAGTGCCAGTTTTTGGCACATTTAAGGATTGAAAAACAGGGGCAAAGACTAGAAACCTCAAACCCAACCCTTAAACTGCTTTAAGGGTTGGATTTGAGGGTTCTAGTCTTTGCCTCAACCCCAACCTTTAAAACTGTCATTTCATATATCACAAATTCCATCACATTTCATCATATGACATATCACAAATTCCATCACATTTAACATAAAACAATAATCATTCTAGTTATTATTACACCACCGAATAAAACAATAATCATTCAAATTATTACAACAATGTTTGAGAAAATTACAATAATTGTTTGAATCAAATAGGACATATAAAATTAAAACAAAGATACATCATGGCCCAATGCGCCGCCCATCCAACTGCCAGTGGTGCTCTACTAGATCATCCCGGAGCTGACCATGAGTGGTTGCATCCTCAATCTCACGATGTGCTTGAAGAAAAGCGTGTATGCGAGAAGGGTTTCTTTCCGGTTGCACATGGGTACCAACATTGTCATAGAAACAAGGGAGGTTTAACCCTCTCTCATCCTCTAGGATCATGTTGTGTAGAATCACAAAACATTTCATGATGTTCACCAAGTTTTTTTTGTCCCAAAACCGAGCTGGACCCCGAACTATGGCAAACCTTGCTTGCAAAACACCGAAAGCTCTCTCAATATCCTTGCGGGCTGCCTCTTATGCCTTGGTGAAATGAGCCTCTTTTCTTGTTAAGGGCACCCCATTTTTCTCCTTGATGGACTTCACAAGAGTTGCCCATTCGGGATAGATGCCATCGGTGAGATAGTATCCCATTGAGTACTCATTGTCCATGATTTTGTAGTTGCAAGCTAGAGCATCCCCAGAAATTAATCTTTTGAACAAATGAGATCTATTGAGGACATCGATATCATTGAGTGTTCCCGGCAACCCAAAGAATGCATGCCAAATCCATGTGTCCTCTGATGCTACGGCCTCAAGCACAATGGTAGCATCACGGCTTTTACCGCAATACATTCCGTGCCATGCCTTTGGGAAAAAATTTCACCTCCAATGCATGCAATCAAGACTACCAAGCATCCCCGGCCATCCCCTTTTTTCATTCATTTCCATTAATCTCTTTGTATCTTCCTCGTTTGGTGCCCGAAGATACTGCTCACCATACAATCGGATGACCAACTTGGCAAACCTACAGACGGACTCCGTGGTTGTATCTTGCCCAATGCGAAGATACTGGTTGGTATAATCCACGGGTATGCCATAAGCGAGTACCCGCATTGCCGCCGATATCTTTTGATATGCACTAAACCCCATGATACCGGCGGCGTTTCTGCGACGTTTAAAGTAATAGGAGGCGGCCTCACAATCGATGACAATCTTCACAAACAAACTACGACGCATTCAGTACCTTCTGCGGAAGAGACGAGGAGGGTATGTAGGTACCTCCGCGAAGTAGTCTTGCATCAAATGCTCGTGTCCGAGAGCGCGGTTCCGGTAGATGGTGAGTCGCCCCATCTTCGACGCTCTCCTCTGATCCATAAGCTTCACGCTGTCTTCAAACGCTTGCACGTCGACGAGGAGGCTCATCATCGAGACGTCATCGTCTTGCAACAACTCGTCGATGTCCGAATCGCCGGATGACGACCAACCCGACGAATCGGACAACGAGTCCATGTCGTCGTTGTTCACCTCCATCTACACAATACAACAAATAATAAATTGTGAGTACCAACAATGAATCAGAAAGTAAAAAATGAAACAAAAAGAAAGAAAAGGAGGCATACCCGCGGGGAGCTCGGGGCGGCGCGGCTGCCTCTGGCCCGCCTGGCCTCTGGCGCGGCGGCGAGGAGAGCTCGAGGAGGCCTGAGGCTGGTCTGCCTCTGGCTGCGGGAGGCGGCTGGGGGGCGGGGGGGAGGCGGCCGGGGGTGGGGCGCGACGGCTGGGGAGGGTCGAGGAGGTGGACGAGAGGTTGAGGAGGCCGGGTGGGCGGCCGGTCAGCGAGGAGAAAGCTCGGGACTGCGACGGCGGTCGCGCGGCACGGGTGGGTGCTGCGCGGGGCGGGAGGCGGCGGGGAACCGCGGATCCGGCGGCGGGGAGTGTGGCGCAGCCGGCGACGGGCGGCGTGCGTCGAGGGGAGGCGAGGGCCGGCCGGATTGGCGGCCGGCGGCGGCCGGCGGCTTGGGAGGGAGGAGGCGGGAGGTTGGGGACGGATTTTTCCCTCCCGCGCGACGGGGGAAGGGAGTGCGGGTTGGGGTCGAGTGCCCCTCTCCAACCCTTGCTTCTAGAAGTTGAAATTGGGTTTGAGGGTTGGACCCTTACTTTTTTTAGGGTGAGGGTTTAGGGGTTCTAGTCTTTGCATTTTTTTCAACCCAGAAAAAAGCGGTTATTTTTGAGGGTTTGAGGGTTTAGAGGTACTACTAGACATGCTCTAAACCCCTTTTTTGGCCCTGCGCGGCCCTTGGAGATGCTAAGTCGTCGAGCCCATTCATGCCAGCAAAACACTTGGGTGGTGTTTGGTTTTCTAGTCCTAGGACTTTTTCTAGTCCCTATAACTTTTTGAAAAAGACTCTCAAGAAGATGATTTTAAAGACTTTTAGCAAAAGGTCTCAAAAAGTTCCACCCTGCTTGGTTTGCTAGGGACTTTTTCTAGTCCCAACATAAAAAAGTCCTTGGAACCAAACACCTCCTTGGCCTCTCCATCTCCTCCCACCTCTCTCTATCTCAAAAAAAAAAAAATCTCCTCCCACCTCTCTCTCCTTGGTCCTTACCACGCCGCCGCCACGATCTGCCGCTTCCGGCCATCTCCAGCACCATCTGCCGCACCTGCAAGAAAAACCCTGGTCTCCCTCTACCTATTCCCCCATTTCCGCTCACTCGCTGCGTCCACCTCCGCCGCCGCCAAACAGTAGAGAGTTGTCGCCGCTTGCATTGGCCCCGATGGGGCGGCCTCCATCCTCGAGAACCACGACACCCGAGCTCACGCCTGCCTCTCTGCCGGGCACGGCTTTACCAGTGATGCGGGCAATCACGGACGCCCGGCTCGATGTCCGCGACCGCGCGATCGACATCCGAAAAAAGTAACCTTGGTTTCTTAATTTTCCCCGTTTCCTATCCTAAATAGGGCGTCCCTAACTTGACGGGGGTTGGACCTGTTCTCGTCTGATCTCTCTCCCACGCAAAATGGCCGACGACACATTAATTAGCAACTTCAGCCCCCGGCATGGCCGTCTCATCCTCTTCTCTTCCCGCGCGCGGACCACACGCGCGCGCCTCTCCCTCTCTCTATCGGGCGCGTCTTCTGCCTCTCCGGTGAGGTAATGTCTCTGTCTCTTCTGCTTGTTCTTGTTGAGGGGCATGTGAATTGCAATAATTTATTACAGGCGCGTAAAAGAATCGATTCCTTCTTTTAAATGAATCGCTCCATCTTACTCATCTTGTCCATGTGTAACCATGCCTTTTATGCCGTGTAAATTTTGTAATTGGAGCAATCCCATTGTCCTGTAGCCACATTCAATACAAGGCCCAGGCTAGATCTAGAATATTACTAGATGAAATGGAGTACCGTTGCCCAAACAAGGGATTCCGAAACATTACTGTAAACATTATAGAATCTCATGTGATCATTTTTTCATGCTTTCGTATGAAGTGAAGTACCTTTATCAAAACTACATTTCACTCTCCAGGTACCATTTGGATAATCCATTAATGTGATTTGAATTGCAAAGGATGGTTCTCCAGGATAAATGAAAGCTTAGCTTATGCACCTTATTGTGGTCTGTTTTTTCTCATCCCTCATACAATGGGGAAACATTCTGCTGAAACCGGGACTAGTATGCTCCTACATGGAGACTTGGACATACAGATAGTGGAAGCAAAATGTCTTCCCAATATGGATCTCATGACCGAAAGGATCCGGAAATGCTTCACTGGCTATGGTGCTTGCAGGTCCAACTGCGGGAATTCTAATCCAAAACCAGACGTGAGGAAGATCATTACTAGTGATCCATATGTTTCGGTTTGCCTCTCAGGTGCAACGGTGGCACAAACTCGAGTCATTAACAACTCGGAGAATCCTAAATGGGATGAACACTTCTATGTTCAGGTTGCCCACTCAGTTAGCAGACTCGAGTTTCATGTAAAGGACGATGATGTCTTTGGGGCTGAGCTTATAGGTGTTGCTTCAGTACCAGTTGAACAGATCACAGAAGGGGATGTTGTCAGTGGCTGGTTTCCAATCTCTGGTCACTACAATAGCCCGAAGATATCTCCTGAACTCAATTTGTCTATCCAGTATAAGCCATTTGATCAGAATCCGCTGTACAAGGACGGAGTTGGTGCCGGTGGTACTGAGAATATTGGTGTACCAAATGCTTATTTTCCTCTTCGCAAGGGTGGTAGGGTCAGTCTATATCAAGATGCCCATGTTCCTGATGATTTTCGTCCTAACATTGAAATTGAAGGTGGGAGGACATATGAACAAAATAAATGCTGGGAAGACATTTGCCATGCAATTGTCGAGGCTCATCACCTTATTTACCTTATTGGCTGGTCATTATATCACCCTATCAATCTTCTACGGGAATCGACAAAACCTTTGCCCAATGGAGTCCCACGAACCATTGGAGAGATTTTGAAAAGCAAGGTTCAAGAGGGAGTTCGTGTTATCGTGTTGCTTTGGGATGACAAAACATCACACGACAAATTTCTTTTGAAAACGGTAGGCTTTATTCCACATCGTCCATTGGCTCACCCTTGAACCTCTTCATTTAATCCTTCACTGACATGGCTGTACATCAAAGTTTGGCATCACATTATTAGTTATGATGCTACCGTGTAGTTTTCCTCCAAAACGTAGACAGAAATAACAAGCATGAATTGAATAATGCTCTTGTCTAATATCTTGTTACTGCTTTTTGAGAATTCTGAAATTTTGGGTGAATGATGTGAATAAGTTAAAAGGGTAGACAGTTTTGTGATGGAGCTATCTCCCTTCTTGTTCAATGTTTCTGGTGTCAGTCTCATCACTTGAATCTAGATATTATTGTTGTCAATAAAAATACCCAAGGGCTCAAGAAACCTGCAAGTTTCATGTTTCATTGTATCTTACTTAAATATGATATATAACTAGATAAATATCATATTCAAGAGAACCAAACCCGTATGTTCCAATTTTTATCGATGTTTTCCTGAAGACGTGAGCTTGTTTGCCTGTTTTGTTCACAAAAGAGTAGTCTGATAGAAATGATGTAGGCTGCATGCAGGATGGACTGATGCATACACATGATGAGGAAGCTCGAAAGTTTTTCAGGCATTCAGGTGTCCACTGTGTGTTAGCTCCTCGTTATGCTAGCAACAAAATGAGCATTTTCAAGCAGCAGGTGTGGATGTTGTGTGTTCTTTCCTTTTTTTGTCACATACATACAGTGTACCTATACTTCTGCATATTCTGCATATCAACCAGTCATTTTTATTTGCTGTCATGCGTGTGGCTGTGGCCATATTAGACAATAGTCGAATAAATAAAAAGTAAATTATTGAAGGGTCAAGTGATTTCTCATTATATAAGGGGAACCAGCGTGTATGAGTATCTATCTCTCTATCTATCAGGTTAGTCAACAAGAATATTTTACCTAACCCTCCTCTCTCATTCATCACCCATAACCTATGTTCTACTCCATTCCCTTACATTCTGCCGTCCTGCTAACCTCATGGTGGTAGTTATCCTGTATGCACTAAGCTTAACATCTTGCATATATTTCCCATATTTGTTTCCTCCCTATATGTTGTCAGTTTTCACTTTTCAAGACCTAACATCTTGCATGCTATCCTTTCGAGAAGTTAAACAACGTACATACCAAGAATATGCATGTTGTCATGCATGACAAGCATAATGAATTTTTGCCCAACAAACAGATGCCTATAATTCACTATTACTACTTATTTCAGCAATGTTTATGTATTCGGGTGTTTCTGAAGCAAAATCCCTTCTCCAGGTTGTAGGAACTTTGTTTACACACCATCAGAAATGTGTAATTGTAGACACTCAAGCCACTGGAAACAATCGAAAAATAACAGCTTTTCTTGGCGGTCTCGACTTGTGTGACGGCAGATATGATACACCTGAACACAGGCTTTTCAAGGATCTTACTACTGTCTTCAAGGATGATTTCCATAATCCCACGTTCCCTGTAATTCTCTAACAGTTAACTCTATGTTTGTTCCCTAACTATATTACTGATTCTTCTATATTTTTAACAGCTATAGCTGAGAAAACAACTTTCCGACATGCTAAAATTTAGAACATCCTTCTTTCTGCAACTTCAGGTGAATAAGTCTGATGGACCGAGACAGCCATGGCATGATTTACATTGCAAGATTGAGGGTCCAGCTGCATATGACATGCTTACAAACTTTGAACAGAGATGGAAAAAATCCGCAAAATGGAAAGTCAGTGTCAGAAGAGCTGTAAGTTGGCATCATGATACTTTGGTTAAAATAAACCGGATGTCATGGATTGTTTCGCCCTCTGCAGATGAGCTAAATGCACATGTTTGTGAAGAAAATGACCCAGAAAACTGGCATGTACAGGTATTATATTTTATGCATACATACAAATCATGGATGCATCACCTTGGTGCAATTTCTCCTCTTTTTTCGTCTATTAGATAAATATCACCACCTTGTTTATTTTGGCTAGATTTTCCGATCCATTGATTCAGGATCGGTAAAGGGATTTCCTAAAGATGTTCAAGAAGCCGAGTCACAGGTAGTGTTCATTTCACCAGTTGAAATAGCTATGCAAAAATGCAACATGATTATTTAAGTTGATTTAAAAAGATGGAGTTTTAACTTTATCAGAACTTCAAGCTTTCTCATAGCAGTGAGATGCTCATTTATCTTTTGTTGTGCAGAATCTTGTCTGTGCAAAGAATCTGCAGATAGACAAGAGCATACACAATGCATATGTAAAAGCCATCAGATCTGCACAACACTTTGTCTATATTGAAAACCAGTATTTTATTGGATCTTCGTACTACTGGTCTTCACATAGAGGTGCAGGTAATGAAGTTGTTTCTCAGTTACAGTAATCTCTTCTGTTTCGTTTTTGTTTTGTGCTTTGCCCTTCCATTTCGCAAGTTAGATACTTGCGCCACACCATCCCTTCTGCATTATTGCATGAGTTTGTAGTATTCCATGCTTCACACTTTCGAATACTAGAAGCATTATTTAATTTCCATGCCCACTATATTTTATAGCAACAAATTAATAAGCATATTTTAGCATTTATGAACCTTGACTGAGGAATGGTTGGACTTTTCACAGCTTTTTATGACGAAAAAGAGAAGTACATCATTGGTTTCTTTTTACGAAAACTAGCACTTTTTATGTGCTATATCTGATGTACAGATTCCTGTCAAGGATAAGGCCAATCGAGGCATCCAGCTTATCTTTGAATACTCATGTGGGAACAGGTGCAGAGAACCTAATACCAATTGAACTGGCCATAAAGATTGCAAGAAAGATCGCAGCAAGGGAGCCATTTGCAGCTTATATTATCATACCAATGTGGCCTGAAGGTAATCCGACAACTGCTCCTATGCAGGAGATCCTCTATTGGCAGGTTTGTGCCGCATGATCAGATTACAGTTTTGTCATGAACCTAACTCTTGTGACAAGAGCATTCATTGAGCTAGAGATACTGATGTGAGCTGATGTTAGTTGTTTTATCTCTTCAAGGGGCAAACCATGTCCATGATGTACAAGATTATCGCAGACGCTCTCCGAAAGGAAGGGTTGGACGATGCCCATCCACAGGATTACCTGAACTTCTACTGCCTCGGTAAGCGTGAAGTCACAGCCGTGGTTCCTGCACCGACAAGCCATTCTAATGAGAATTCCCCGATGGTAACTCAATTTCATTCTCTTCTCCTATAATTTGCTAAATATATGCAATATGCACATCACATAAAAAAGTTGTTTTCCTTTTCTCCTCCAGCGTCTGGCTCAGAAGTTCAGGAGGTTCATGATCTACGTGCACTCGAAAGGGATGATCATCGATGACGAGTTTGTTCTCATCGGCTCAGCCAATATAAACCAGAGGTCCTTGGACGGTTTGCGGGACACCGAGATCGCCATGGGCGCCTATCAGCCACACTACAGCTGGGCAGGAAGCCAAGGTCCTCCGCGAGGACAGGCACGCCCTCCTCTCTTTACTCACCTCTGCAGAAGTGGCTAGAGCTGTTGCCTTCCAACCATTTCTTTCTGTCTGCAGGTGTATGGGTACCGGATGTCGCTGTGGGCGGAGCATCTGGGCACGGTGGAGGAGTGCTTCCGTCAGCCGCAGTCCATGGAGTGTGTCCAGTTGGTGAACCAGATGGCGGAGGATAACTGGGCGTGCTTTGTGTCACCGCAGATGGTGGACATGAAGGGGCACCTCATGAGGTACCCCATCAAGGTCGAGAAGGACGGGAGGGTGGTGCCTCTGCCTGGGCATGAGAGCTTCCCGGACGTCGGTGGCAAGGTGCTTGGCTCTCACTCCTCGCTGCCCAACGCGCTGACAACGTAACCAGTCGGTCGGCAGAGGATCAGAGTGCTGGAGCTTGAAGAGGCTACAAAGGTGGCTACGGGCGTTCAGAAGTGGGAGTTGAAGTTGTTCCTCGGAAACTCAGAATTAGTTGATCTGTTGCATATACGTCTGACTTTTAGCATTAACCGTTAAGCTGTATATGTGTATATATAAAAGAGAGACCAGACAGAACGTCATACCAGTTGGACCAAATTTTTGTGTCCCTGGGCATTGCACTTTGGTTGGAGTCTATTGCTATGCACTTATGATGTAATTCCCCGTTGTCCACCGTAGTTTGGTTAGAAAAATCGGCATTCAGATCTTGGTCGTTCAGCAATGCAGAACATGTACCAAGCTTAGGGATGCAAGCGGGCGTCCTGCAAAGTCCCGCATAAATAGAGAATTAGTTCAAATTGAACTAAATTTTAAATAAATCTGAGAGGGATATTTATAACTAACCAAAATCTGTTTTGTCTACTAAGCGGAGCGGATCGGGCGCCGCCCTGCACCCCTTATCCAAGCTTGTTCTTGCTGTGTTTTTTTTTTCTTTTTTGCGAGAATTGTTCTTGCCCGTATGTTAAAATGTATATATAATTTAAAAGTAGAAACGAGTTCTTCAGTCAAGTTGACATAAGTAGGACTGTAGGAGTCTCGTTGATGCAAATTCGCGCAAAACCTTAGTTGGTAATGAGCTCGTAGAAGTTGTCTCGAATGCCCAACTCAGCCGATAAGAAATAATCCGGCTACATAATTGGAGTTTAACCTTGAGGAAGAGGCATCAACAACCTTTCCAACATTGGACATCTATGAACTCAAATTCTCAAATTATTTAACATGCAAATAAAAGGTAAGATTGTTTTCACAAAAACGCGGGAGACAACGCCTCTAAGCTTATACGTAGTAACTATATCAAGCATCAAAACTACTCCAAAATAATCTAAATCATCATGCAAGCTCATTTTTAGAAGCAACAACAGTAGCAATGATAACATGATATAGAGCATTACACAAATTCTATTTGGATGAGAAGAGGAGTCACATACCAAGGAACAATTTCACAAAGAAACAAAAAATGATGCAATGAGCAAAAGGATCGAAAATGGCAGCTTGGAAGCTCAGGATTTTTTTTGAAAAATATGGAGAGTGTTTTCGGAGAGGAAGAAGACCTCCTAGCCCAAGCACCACACGAGGGGTACCAGGTGGGCCCCACATGCTCTTGGAAAGTGGCCTAGAGCTAGGGCGCGTGGCTGGCCATGGGCCACTCATTTTAAGTCAGACTGGACTAGACAAAGAAAGATGTTTCGACAAAAGAGTGAAAGGGATCCTTTTGGAAATAGTTCTTAGCTCCAATCAAGCTTTCACTGTTGTCTAGGATCGTTAGTGCTATAGTTAAGACACTTTTCTCAAATGAGAATGGTGGCCCACATGCTCGATGCTCCTCATTTTCGATAAAAGAACATATGGATTTTTATAAGAAATGAGAATTATTATGATTTAAAAATACTGAGTAAAATGGTTTTATGAAGAAAAAATCATTCATTTTGAGCAATTTAAAATAGTTTAGAAAATTTAAAATAAAAGTCATACAAAAGGGAGTATTTAATATAGATGACTTTGTAATCATGGAAATAATTTACTAATAAGAGTGATAAAGCCTATTAATGAATCTTTCATGAAATGCAAATCATTCCACATCGAATATTATTCAAGTTACCTCAACTTGGGTAGGAATAGACCCAACCATAATGATTGATATTTATTTTTACGAGAAGACACTAAGAATTCTCATTTCCCAATAGCCACCCCCTTTTTAAGTGGATGGCAATATTTATTTTCATCAACGACTTTTTTGGAAATAAACAATATGCTGATTTCCTTTGATATTTAAAGCGACACTGCCTTGGTTGCAATCAATAAGAATCCATGCAGTGTTCATAAAAGTTTTCCAAATAATAATAGATAAATTATCGTCCTTGGGCATGTCAAGCACAACAAAGTCAGCTAGGACTAAAACATTAACAGCCACAAACATTAACATTTTCACAAATACCTATATGTCCAACAGTGTATTTTTAGTCATTTGCATATATAACTCAGTTGAGGTTAATTTCTCAAAGTCAAGCTTCGCATAAAAAGAAAAAAGTTGTAACACCAACGCATGCATCTAAATCACATAAAGCATACTTGATAATGGTGCTGGTGCATGGTATAGTTAGAACTCACGAGTCTCTTAGTTTGTAGGAACTTTACATGTATAAAAGAGTAGTTTGCAAACATGACGTGAGACGACAACAACACGATCGCCTCTCGTCCGCATGCACGAAGGTGGCTATCATATTAGAATAGATAACTTAAAGTTTTCGTTATTGTAACATATAACTTACATGGAATCAGTGGCGGAGCGTGAATCAAATATTAGGAGGGGCCAAATGAGTGTATATGACATAGAAAAGGATAGGATGATCAGAGACGCCGGATGATTAGTAGAGCAATTAGCAGATAAGTAAGTGTATTTAGTAAATTTTCCTCTTGGAAGGGGGGGCCAGGGCCCGGAATTGTCCCCACTACGCTCCGCCACTGCATGGCATCAGTTAACACGGCATGTGGCATTCCAAAGTTTGATAGGTCGTGCCATGATTCATCCAACCACTTTCATAATCCACAAGCCCATTCTTTTTATTTTCTTTTGAGGTTATAACGGCCAAAATCCCTTTTGAAGGCTGAGCTCCATGGAGGTCATTTTTTGAAAAATTCTAAGTTCATATTTTTTACATTTTAAAAAAATACTGAAAAATATAGATATACATGGAGGCATAATACACAAGCGTGTAAATTTTCAGGGCGAAATACGGTGAAAGGTTATGCAAAAACAAATCCGAGGTTTTTAACACACGATACTATTCATCCTTCTAGGCCATGAATTTATCTTTTTTGTATAGACCACATTTCAAGGTATTTTATACTAGAATTTTACGCACATACACAAACATCCTTGTTGACTTGTACATTTTTTTCTTCAGAAAGTTCAAATTTCGAATTTTTGAGACAATTTGGTCTTCAAGGAGGCCGAGAGCCAAAACGCCTCACTCGTTATAATGCCTCGAAATATCTATACATTACGTAGGGATCCAAAGGCACCTAAGCTCCCGGTCCTAAAAAAAGGGATCCCTCCCGTGCGGTTCCTCGAGCTGCACCGGGGCGCCCAGCCCCGGTCGCCGTCGGTTCCCTCCCCTCCTTCCTCCTCCCTCGCCATCGCTGGAGAGCGTGGCCGGGTGAAGCTTGGTCGGCAGTGGCGGCGGGAGGGCTCCCTAGTCCTCTCATGCGGGGAGACCGCGCGTGGGCCGGTGTGTTCGACTAGGGCGTGGCGCAGGCCGGGCGTCATGGCGTGTTGGTTCTCCGACACACAACGGATGGCGCGGTGATGGGCGCAGGCGATGGCGGCAGATCCAGGGCTGGTGCGCCCGGATCCTCTTCCCGCCGCCTCCTCTAGTCGAGTTGGGTTGGATAGGTTCGGGCCATGTGCTCGGATACGTTTCGCCTGGCGCGACTGTTCCTTCAACCTTGGTGGGCATCTCCGATGAGCGCTTCTGCATCCTGCTCTCCTTGTTCGAGGGACTACCACCAAGGAGAAATTCTTTGCCTAGATCTGCATGCGCAGATGGTGCAGCGACGTCTACGGACGCCGCTAACCTCCTTGGAGGGCATTGTAACCGTGGCGGTCCCTCGAGCTCCAAGGGAAACCTCAGGTTTGGCTTGCGAGACCAAACAGTGGCGGCATGTGGCATCATCTACCTTCTTGGAGGCATTGTTTTGGACCTCATATCTGTCGGAGAGATTGCGAAAGTGTAGCGGCATTGGATCACCACATAGACTCACATGGAAGGGGCTTTACTCTGGGGGAAGCCCTGGACCTGGGTCTCCCAGATCGGATAATGGTAGCATCTAGCATCACACCCCCTCTAGGGGGCATCATTCTTGGAGCAAGTGCTGGCTAGAGGGGTCCAGAGGTGGAGCAACATCATATCTACAGTGGCAACCCCAGCGGGTCTCGACGACATGGTGCAGCGGAGTCTCGGTGGCGGATTGATACATCTCCATCGTATCTACTTTTCCAAACTCTTTTGCCCTTGTTTTGGACTCTAACTTGCACGATTTGAATAGGAACTGACCTGGACTGACGATGTTTTCAGCAGAATTGCCATGGTGTTATTTTTCTGTAGAAATAAAAGTTCTCGGAATGACCTGAAACTTCACGAAGATGATTTTTGGAATTAATAAAAAATATTGGCGAAAGAATCAAGTGAAGGAGCCCCACACCCTGGCCACAAGGGTGGGGGCGCGCCCTCCGTCCTTGTGCCCCCCTGGACCTCCACCGACCTCAACTCCAACTCCATATATTCATGCTCGGGGAAAATCAGAGAGAAGGATTCATCGCGTTTTATGATACTAAGTCGCCGCCAAGCCCTGTTCTTCCTTAGGAGGGCAGATCTGGAGTCCGTTCGGGGCTCCGGAGAGGGGAATCCGTCGCCATCATCATTATCAACCATCCTCCATCACCAATTTCATGATGCTCACCACCGTGCGTGAGTAATCCCATAGTAGGCTTGCTGGACGGTGATGGGTTGGATGAGATTTACCATGTAATCGAGTTAGTTTTGTTAGGGTTTGATGCCTAGTATCCACTATGTTCTAAGATTGATGTTGATATGACTTTGCTATGCTTAATGCTTGTCACTAGGGCCCGAGTGCCATGATTTCAGATCTGGACCTATTATGTTTTCATGAATATATTTGTGTTCTTGATCCTATCTTGCAAGTTATAGTCACCTACTATGTGTTATGATCCGGTAACCCCGGAGTGACAATAGTCGAGACCACTCCCGGTGATGAACGTAGTTTGAGGATTTCATGTATTCACTAAGTGTTAATGCTTTGATCCGGTACTCTATCAAAAGGAGGCCTTAATATCCCTTAGTTTCCAATATGACCCCGCTGCCACCGGAGGGTAGGACAAAAGGTGGCATGCAAGTTCTTTTCCATAAGCATGTATGGTTATATTCGGAATACATGCATGCATTATATTAATGAACTGGAGCTAGTTCTGTGTCACCCTATGTTACAACCGTTGCATGATGAATACTTGATCCATTGCCTACGATCATTGATCCGACATAATTATCCATCATTGATCCATTTCCTATGATCTCGTTTGTTATTGATCTTTGCTTCGTTACTTTTCCGTTGCCACTGTTACAATTACTATAAAACTGCTACTGTTACTATTGTCACTGTTACCGTTACTTTCATACTACTTCGCTACTAAATACCTTGCTGTAGATATTGAGTCTTTCAGGTGTGTTGAATTGACAACTCAGCTGCTAAGACTTGAGAATACTCTTTGGCTCCCTTTGTGTCGAATCAATAAATTTGTGTTGAATACTCTACCCTCGGAAACTGTTGCGATCCCCTATACTTGTGGGTTATCAAGACCTTTTTCTGGCGCCGTTGCCGGGGAGCATAGCTCTATTCTCTGAGTCACTTGGGATTTGTATCTATTGATCACTACGAGGAGTTTTAAAGATCAAAGAACCAAGATTTTTCCCTCAACTACGAGGGGAGGTAAGGAACTGTCATCTAGCTCCGCACTTGATTCTCCTTCTGTTTTGAGTAAACTTGTGACACCTACACCTGCTATTAATTTCGATATGTTGCATGTTATTGATGATGCCACTTCTTCTATGCATGATGCTTATGATGATACTACTTCTCTGCTTGATAATACTGTGCCACTTGGTGAATTTCTTGATGAACAACTTGCTAGGGTTAGAGAGAATGAAATTACTGAAACTGATGATATTATTGAAACTGAAGATTATGATTCTACCCCTAGATATGAATTGCCTGTTGTACCCGAGGGTTATATTATGGATGAGGAAACTGCTAGACTTTCTTGCTTGTAATGATAGAGATGATCTTAAGAAACTGTTGGTTAAGCTGAAAGAAAAGTCTTTGAATGCTGGAATGAAATATGATCCTACCTTTTCCACTTCATCTATCTTTGTTACTGATAAGGATTATGAATTCTCTGTCGATCCTTAGTTAATTACTTTGGTTGAATCTGATCCTTTCTATGGTTATGAATCTGAAACTATTGTGGCACATCTTACTAAATTGAATGATATAGCCACTGTTGGGGAACATAGTAATTTCAAAAAAATTCCTACGTACACGCAAGATCATGGTGATGGCATAGCAACGAGAGGGGAGAGTGTTGTCCACGTACCCTCGTAGACCGTAAGCGGAAGCATTAGCACAACGCGGTTGATGTAGTCGTACGTCTTCACGATTCGACCGATCCAAGCACTGAACGTACGGCACCTCCGAGTTCAGCACACGTTCAGCTCGATGACGATCCCCGGGCTCCGATCCAGCAAAGCTTCAGGGATGAGTTCCGTCAGCACGACGGCGTGGTGACGATGATGATGCTCTACCGGCGCAGGGCTTCGCCTAAACTCCGTGACGATATGACCGAGGTGGAATATGGTGGAAGGGGGCACCACACACGGCTAAGGAACGATCCATAGATCAACTTGTGTATCTATGGGGTGCCCCCCGCCCCCGTATATAAAGGAGCCAGGGGGGAGGAGGCGGCCGGCCAAGGAGGGCGCGCCAAGGGGGGAGTCCTACTCCCACTGGGAGTAGGACTCCCTTCTTTCCTAGTTGGAATAGGAGAAGGGGGGAAAGAGGAGGAAGAGGGGAAGGAAAAGGGGGGCGCCGCCCCCCTTCCCTTGTCATATTCGGACTAGGAAGGGGAGGGGCGCGCGGCCCCCTCCTGCCTCCTTCCCTCTTCTCCCTCGAGGCCCATGTAGGCCCAATAACCCCCCGGGGGGGTTCCGGTAACCTCCCGGTACTCCGGTAAAATGCCGATTTCACCCGGAACGATTCCGATGTCCAAATATAGGCTTCCAATATATCGATCTTTATGTCTCCACCATTTCGAGACTCCTCGTTACGTCCGTGATCACATCCGGGACTCCGAACAAACTTCGGTACATCAAAACTTATAAAATCATAATAAAACTGTCATCGTAACGTTAAGCGTGCGGACCCTACGGGTTCGAGAACTATGTAGACATGACCTAGAACTATTCTCGATCAATAACCAATAGCGGAACCTGGATGCCCATATTGGTTCCTACATATTCTACGAAGATCTTTATCGGTCAAACCGCATAACAACATACGTTGTTCCCTTTGTCATCGGTATGTTACTTGTCCGAGATTTGATCGTCGGTATCCAATACCTAGTTCAATCTCATTACCGGAAAGTCTATTTACTCGTTCCACAATGCATCATCCCGTAACCAACTCATTTGGTCACATTGCTTGCAAGGCTTATAATGATGTGCATTACCGAGAGGGCCCAGAGATACCTCTCCGACAATCGGAGTGACAAAACCTAATCTCGAAATACGCCAACTCAACATGTACCTTCGGAGACACCTATAGTACTCCTTTATAATCACCCAGTTATGTTGTGACGTTTGGTAGTACCCAAAGTGTTCCTCCGGTAAACGGGAGTTGCATAATTCTCATAGTTACAGGAACATGTATAAGTCATGAAGAAAGCAATAGCAATATAATAAACGATCAAGTGCTAGGCTAACGGAATGGGTCATGTCAATCACATCATTCTCCTAATGATGTGATCCCATTAATCAAATGACAACACATGTCTATGGTTAGGAAACATAACCATCTTTGATTAATGAGCTAGTCAAGTAGAGGCATACTAGTGACTATATGTTTGTCTATGTATTCACACATGTATCATGTTTCCGGTTAATACAATTCTAGCATGAATAATAAACATTTATCATGATATGAGGAAATAAATAATAACTTTATTATTGCCTCTAGGGCATATATCCTTCAGTCTCCCACTTGCACTAGAGTCAATAATCTAGATTACATAGTAATGATTCTAACACCCATGGAGTCTTGGTGCTGATCATGTTTTGCTCGTGAGAGTGGCTTAGTCAACGGGTCTGCAACATTTAGATCCGTATGTATCTTGCAAATCTCTATGTCTCCCACTTGGACTTGGTCCTGAATGGAATTGAAGCGTCTCTTGATGTGCTTGGTCCTCTTGTGAAATCTGGATTCCTTTGCCAAGGCAATTGCACCAGTATTGTCACAGAAGATTTTCATTGGTCCCGATGCACTAGGTATGACACCTAGATCGGAAATGAACTCCTTCATCTAGACTCCTTCATTTGCTGCTTCCGAAGCAGCTACATACTCCGCTTCACATGTAGATCCCGCCACGACGCTTTGTTTAGAACTGCACCAACTTACAGCTCCACCGTTTAATAAAAACACGTATCCGGTTTGCGATTTAGAATCGTCCGGATCAGTGTCAAAGCTTGCATCGACGTAACCATTTACGACTAGCTCTTTGTCACCTCCATATACGAGAAACATATCCTTAGTCCTTTTCAGGTATTTCAGGATGTTCTTGACCGCTGTCCAGTGATCCACTCCTGGATTACTTTGGTACCTTCCTGCCAAGCTTATTGCTAAGCATACGTCAGGTTTGGTACACAGCATTGCATACATGATAGAGCCTATGGCTGAAGCATAGGGAACATCTTTCATTTTCTCTCTATCTTCTGCTGTGGTCGGGCATTGAGTTTGACTCAACTTCACACCTTGTAGTACGGGCAAGAAACCTTTCTTTGCCTGATCCATTTTGAACTTTTTCAAAATTTTATCAAGGTATGTGCTTTGTGAAAGTCCTATCAAGCGTCTTGATCTATCTCTATAGATCTTGATGCCCAATATGTAAGCAGCTTCACCGAGGTCTTTCATTGAAAAACTTTTATTCAAGTATCCCTTTACGCTATCCAGAAATTCTATATCATTTCCAATTAATAATATGTCATCTACATATAATATCAGAAATGCTACAGAGCTCCCACTCACTTTCTTGTAAATACAGGCTTCTCCAAAAGTCTGTATAAAACCATATGCTTTGATCACACTATCAAAGCGTTTATTCCAACTCCGAGATGCTTGCACCAGTCCATAAATGGAACGCTGGAGCTTGCACACTTTGTTAGCACCTTTTGGATCAACAAAACCTTCTGGCTGCATCATATACAACTCTTCTTCCAGAAATCCATTCAAGAATGCAGTTTTGACATCCATTTGCCAAATTTCATAATCATGAAATGCAGCAATAGCTAACATGATTCGGACAGACTTAAGCATCGCTACGGGTGAGAAAGTCCCATCGTAGTCAACTCCTTGAACTTGTCGAAAACCTTTCGCAACAAGTCGAGCTTTATAGACAGTTACATTACCATCAGCGTCAGTCTTCTTCTTAAAGATCCATTTATTCTCAATTGCTTGCCGATCATCGGGCAAGTCAACCAAAGTCCATACTTTGTTTTCATACATGGATCCCATCTCAGATTTCATGGCCTCTACCATTTTGTGGAATCTGGGCTCATCATCGCTTCCTCATAGTTCGTAGGTTCATCATGGTCAAGCAACATGACTTCCAAAATTGGATTACCGTACCACTCTGGTGCAGATCTTATTCTGGTAGACCTACGAGGTTCAGTAGAAACTTGATCTGAAGTTTCATGATCAATTTCATTAGCTTACTCACTAATTGGTGTAGTTGTCACAGGAACCGGTTCTTGTGATGAACTACTTTCCAATAAGGGAGTAGATACAGTTATCTCATCAAGTTCTACTTTCCTCCCACTCACTTCTTTCGAGAGAAACTCCTTCTCTAGAAAGGATCCGATTTTAGCAACGAAAATCTTGCCCTCAGATCTGTGATAGAAGGTATACCCAATAGTCTCTTTTGGGTATCCTATGAAGACACATTTCTCCGATTTGGGTTCGAGCTTATCTGGTTGAAGTTTCTTCACATAAGCATCGCAGGCCCAAACTTTAAGAAACGACAACTTTGGTTTCTTGCCAAACCACAGTTCATAAGGCGTCGTCTTAACGGATTTTGATGGTGCCCTATTTAACGTGAATGCGGCCGTCTCTAAAGCATAACCCCAAAACGATAGCGGTAAATCAGTAAGAGACATCATAGATCGCACCATATCTAGTAAAGTACAATTAGGACGTTCGGACACACCATTTAGTTGTGGTGTTCCGGGTGGCGTGAGTTGCGAAACTATTCCGCATTGTTTCAAGTGTAGACCAAACTCGTAACTCAAATATTCTCCTCCACGATCAGATCGTAGAAATTTTATTTTCTTGTTACGATGATTTTCCACTTCACTCTGAAATTCTTTGAACTTTTCAAATGTTTCAGACTTGTGTTTCATCAAGTAGATATACCCATATCTGCTCAAATCATCTGTGAAGGTGAGAAAATAACGATACCCGCCGCGAGCCTCAACATTCATTGGACCACAAACATCAGTATGTATGATTTCCAACAAATCAGTTGCTCGCTCCATAGTTCCGGAGAACAACGTTTTAGTCATCTTGCCCATGAGGCACGGTTCGCAAGTACCAAGTGATTCATAATCAAGTGATTCCAAAAGCCCATCAGTATGGAGTTTCTTCATGCGCTTTACACCGATATGACCTAAACGGCAGTGCCACAAATAAGTTGCACTATCGTTATCAACTCTGTATCTTTTGGTTTCAACACTATGAATATATGTATCACTACTATCGAGATTCAATAAAAATAGACCACTTTTCAAGGGTGCATGACCATAAAAGATATTACTCATATAAATAGAACAACCATTATTCTCTGATTTAAATGAATAACCGTCTCGCATCAAACAAGATCCAGATATAATGTTCATGCTCAACGCTGGCACCAAATAACAATTATTTAGGTCTAAAACTAATCCCAACGGTAGATGTAGAGGTAGCGTGCCGACTGCGATCACATCGACTTTGGAACCATTTCCCACGCGCATCGTCACCTCGTCCTTAGCCAATGTTCGCTTAATTCGTAGTCCCTGTTTCGAGTTGCAAATATTAGCAACAGAACCAGTATCAAATACCCAGGTGCTACTGCAAGCATTAGTAAGGTACACATCAATAACATGTATATCACATATACCTTTGTTCACTTTGCCATCCTTCTTATCCGCCAAATACTTGGGGCAGTTCCGCTTCCAGTGTCCAGTCTGCTTGCAGTAGAAGCACTCAGTTTCAGGTTTAGGTCCAGACTTGGGTTTCTTCTCTTGAGCAGCAACTTGCTTGCTGTTCTTTGTGAAGTTCCCCTTCTTCTTCCCTTTGCCCTTTTTCTTGAAACTGGTGGTCTTGTTAACCATGAACACTTGATGCTCCTTTTTGATTTCTACCTCCGCGGCTTTTAGCATCGCGAAGAGCTCGGGAATAGTCTTGTTCATCCCTTGCATATTATAGTTCATCACGAAGCTCTTGTAGCTTGGTGGCAGTGATTGAAGAATTCTGTCAATGACACTATCATCAGGAAGATTAACTCCTAGTTGAATCAAGTGATTATTATACCCAGACATTTTGAGTATATGTTCACTGACAGAACTATTCTCCTCCATCTTGCAGCTATAGAACTTATTGGAGACTTCATATCTCTCAATCTGGGCATTTGCTTGAAATATTAACTTCAACTCCTGGAACATCTCATATGCTCCATGACGTTCAAAACGTCGTTGAAGACCCGGTTCTAAGCCGTAAAGCATGGCACACTGAACTATCGAGTAGTCATCAGCTTTGCTCTGCCAGACGTTCTTAACGTCGTCAGTTGCATCAGCAGCAGGCCTGGCACCCAGCGGTGCTTCCAGGACGTAACTTTTCTGTGCAGCAATGAGGATAATCCTCAGGTTACGGACCCAGTCCGTGTAATTGCTACCATCATCTTTCAACTTTGCTTTCTCAAGGAACGCAAAATTCAATGGAACAACATCACGAGCCATCTATCTACAAACAAACATAGACAAGCAAGATACTATCAGGTACTAAGTTCATGATAAATTTAAGTTCAATTAATCATATTACTTAAGAACTCTCACTCAGACAGACATCTCTCTATTCATCTAAGTGATCACGCGATCCAAATCAACTAAACCATGTCCGATCATCACGTGAGATGGAGTAGTTTCAATGGTGAACATCACTATGTTGATCATATCTACTATATGATTCATGTTCGACCTTTCGGTCTCCGTGTTCCGAGGCCATACCTGCATATGCTAGGCTCGTCAAGTATGACCTGAGTATTCCGCGTGTGCAACTGTTTTGCACCCGTTGTATTTGAACGTAGAGCCTATCACACCCGATCATCACGTGGTGTCTCAGCACGAAGAACTTTCGCAACGGTGCATACTCAGGGAGAACACTTCTTGATTATTAGTGAGAGATCATCTTAAAATGATACCGTCAATCAAAGCAAGATAAGATGCATAAAGGATAAACATCGCATGCAATCAATATAAGTGATATGATATGGCCATCATCATCTTGTGCTTGTGATCTCCATCTTCGAAGCACCGTCGTGATCACCATCGTCACCGGCGCGACACCTTGATCTCCATCGTAGCATCGTTGTCGTTACGCCATCTATTGCTTCTACGACTATCGCTACCGCTTAGAGATAAAGTAAAGCAATTACAGGGCGTTTGCATTTCATACAATAAAGCGACAACCATATGGCTCCAGCCAGTTGCCGATAACTTCGGTTACAAAACATGATCATCTCATACAATAAAATATAGCATCACAACTTGACCATATCACATCACAACATGCCCTGCAAAAACAAGGTAGACGTCCTCTACTTTGTTGTTGCAAATTTTACGTGGCTGCTACGGGCTTAGCAAGAACCGTTCTTACCTACGCATCAAAACCACAACGATAGTTTGTCAAGTTAGTGTTGTTTTAACCTTCGCAAGGACCGGGCGTAGCCACACTCGATTCAGCTAAAGTGAGAGAGACAGACACCCTCCAGCCACCTTTAAGCACGAGTGCTCGCAACAGTGAAACCAGTCTCGCGTAAGCGTACGCGTAATGTCCGTCTGGGCCGCTTCATCTCACAATACCGCCGAACCAAAGTATGACATGCTGGTAAGCAGTATGACTTGTATCGCCCAGAACTCACTTGTATTCTACTCGTGCATATAACATCAACGCATAAAACCTAGGCTCGGATGCCACTGTTGGGGAACGTAGTAATTTCAAAAAATTTCCTACGTACACGCAAGATCATGGTGATGGCATAGCAACGAGAGGGGAGAGTGTTGTCCACGTACCCTCGTAGACCGTAAGCGGAAGCATTAGCACAACGCGGTTGATGTTGCCGTACATCTTCACGATCCGACCGATCCAAGCACCGAACGTACGGCACCTCCGAGTTCAGCACACGTTCAGCTCGATGACGATCCCCGGGCTCCGATCCAGCAAAGCTTCGGGGATGAGTTCCGCCAGCACGACGGCGTGGTGACGATGATGATGCTCTACCGGCGCAGGGCTTCGCCTAAACTCCGCGACGATATGACCGAGGTGGAATATGGTGGAAGGGGGCACCGCACACGGCTAAGGAATGATCCGTAGATCAACTTGTGTATCTATGGGGTGCCCCCCGCCCCCGTATATAAAGGAGCCAGGGGGAGGAGGCGGCCGGCCAAGGAGGGCGCACCAAGGGGGGAGTCCTACTCCCACCGGGAGTAGGACTCCCTTCTTTCCTAGTTGGAATAGGAGAAGGGGGGAAAGAGGAGGAAGAGGGGAAGGAAAGGGGGGGCGCCGCCCCCCTTCCCTTGTCCTATTCGGACTAGGAAAGGGAGGGGCGCGCGGCCCCCTCCTGCCTCCTTCCCTCTTCTCCCTCGAGGCCCATGTAGGCCCAATAACCCCCCGGGGGGGTTCCGGTAACCTCCCGGTACTCCGGTAAAATGCCGATTTCACCCGGAACGATTCCGATGTCCAAATATAGGCTTCCAATATATCTATCTTTATGTCTCGACCATTTCGAGACTCCTCGTTACGTCCGTGATCACATCCGGGACTCCGAACAAACTTCGGTACATCAAAACTTATAAACTCATAATAAAACTGTCATCGTAACGTTAAGCGTGCGGACCCTACAGGTTCGAGAACTATGTAGACATGACCTAGAACTATTCTCGGTCAATAACCAATAGCGGAACCTAGATGCCCATATTGGTTCCTACATATTCTACGAAGATCTTTATCGGTCAAACCGCATAACAACATACGTTGTTCCCTTTGTTATCGGTATGTTACTTGCCCAAGATTTGATCGTCGGTATCCAATACCTAGTTCAATCTCGTTATCGGCAAGTCTCTTTACTCGTTCCGTAATGCATCATACCATAACCAACTCATTTGGTCACATTGCTTGCAAGGCTTATAATGATGTGCATTACCGAGAGGGCCCAGAGATACCTCTCCGACAATCGGAGTGACAAAACCTAATCTCAAAATACGCCAACTCAACATGTACCTTCGGAGACACCTGTAGTACTCCTTTATAATCACCCAGTTACGTTGTGACGTTTGGTAGTACCCAAAGTGTTCCTCCGGTAAACGGGAGTTTCATAATTCTCATAGTTACAGGAACATGTATAAGTCATGAAGAAAGCAATAGCAATATACTAAACAATCAAGTGCTAGGCTAACGGAATGGGTCATGTCAATCACATCATTCTCCTAATGATGTGATCCCATTAATCAAATGACAACACATGTCCATGGTTAGGAAACATAACCATCTTTGATTAATGAGCTAGTCAAGTAGAGGCATACTAGTGACTATATGTTTGTCTATGTATTCACACATGTATCATGTTTCCGGTTAATACAATTCTAGCATGAATAATAAACATTTATCATGATATGAGGAAATAAATAATAACTTTATTATTGCCTCTAGGGCATATATCCTTCAGCCACCCTATTTGCTAATGAGGAAACAATTTGCTATTACTGTATTCTAAAATTATTTCCTTTCTCATTAAAGGGTGATGCTAAGTTATGGTTTAATTCTCTTGCTCCTGGTTGTGTGCGTTGTCCCCAGGATATGATTTACTACTTCTCTGCAAAATATTTTCCTGCTCATAAAAGCAAGCTGCCCTAAGGGAAATACTTAATTTTGTGCAAATTGAAGAAGAGAGTCTCCCACAAGCTTGGGGAGGTTTCTCCAATTACTTAATGCTTTGCCTGATCATCCTCTCAAGAAAAATGAAATACTCGGTATCTTTTACAATGGACTAATCGGTGCTTCCAGAGACTTCCTGGATAGTTGTGCTGGTTGTGTTATTAGGGAAAGAACTGTTGAGCAAGCTGAATTGCTATTGAATAATATATTGAGTAATGATAATGATTGGACACTTCCTGAACCAACTCCTAAGCCAACTCCAAAAAAAAGGGGTATTCTATTTCTCAGCCCTGAAGATATGCAAGAGGCAAAGAAATCTATGAAAGAAAAATGTATTAAAGCTGAAGATGTTAAGAATCTACCACCTATTGAAGAAATACATGGTCTTGATAACCCAACACAGGTAGTAGAGGTAAACTCTCTCCATATATTTGATGAAGGTGATATTCCTCATAATAAGTCTGCTAGTCAATGCTTGGATGAGTTTGATAATTTTATTGTTAAACAAGAAAACTTCAATGCTTATGTTAGTAGACAACTGAAATGTAATGCTTACATGCTTGACCACTTGGGTGATTATAAATGTAATGATTAGTCATCTTAAACTTATTAGTAAACATGCTTCCATGGTTACAACTCAAGTAGAACAAGTACTTAAAGCCCAAGATGATTTGCTTAATGAGTTGAATAGTAAGAATAATGATAATGCTGTTAGGGTTATGACTAGAGGTGGTAAGATGACTCGGGAACCTTTGTATCCCGAGGGCCATCCTAAGAGAGTTGAGCAAGATTCTCAGATAATTAATGCTGATGCACCTAGTCCTAGTAATAAAAAGAAAAATAAAACTGATAGGACTTTGCATGCTAGTGAACCTGATATAGACACGCCTGAGAATCCCAATGATATTTCTATTTCTGATGTTGAGACACAATCAGGTGATGAACATAAACCTAGTTATAATGTAAATAATGATGTTCATGTTTATGCTCAACCTAGTAATGATAATGATGTAGAGATTGAATCTATTGTTGATCTTGATAACCCACAATCAAAGAATCAACATTATGATAAGAGAGACTTTGTTGCTAGGAAGCATGGTAAAGAAAGAGAACCATGGGTTCATAAACCCATGCCCTTTCCTCCTAAACCATCCAAGAAAAAGGATGATGAGGATTTTGAGCGCTTTGCTGAAATGATTAGACCTATCTTTTTGCATATGCGTTTGACTGACATGCTTAAAATGCCTCCCTATGCTAAGTATATGAAAGATATTGTTACAAATAAAAGAAATATAACGGAAGCTGAAATTTCCACCATGCTTGCTAATTATACCTTTAGGGGTGGAATACCAATGAAACTTGGAGATCCAGGGGTACCAACTATACCATGCTCCACTAAAAGAAACTATGTTAAACTGCTTTATGTGATCTTGGAGCTGGTGTTAGTGTTATGCCTTCCTCTTTGTATCGTAGACTTGAATTGAATAAGTTGACACCTACTGAAATCTCTTTGCAAATGGCTGATAAATCAACTGCTATATCCATTGGTATTTATGAGGATGTGCCTGTGGTGGTTGCAAACATTACTATCTTAACGGACTTTGTTATCCTTGATATTCCCGAGGACGGCAGTATGTCGATCATCCTTGGTAGACCCTTTTTGAATACTGCAGGAGCTGTTATTGATTGCAACAAAGGCAATGTCACTTTTCATGTTAATGGTAATGAGCATACGGTGCACTTTCTGAAGAAATAACCTCAAGTTCATAGTATCAACTCTATTGGAAAAAAAATCAACTATTACTATTGGAGGTTTTGAATTTCCTCTTCCTACTATCAAAAAGAAATATGATATTCTTATTGTTGGGTACATGCATATCCCCGTTGAGGTAACCTAGTATTATTCGAAAATTCTCCGGTTTCATTTCATTCAGAAGAAGTTTGTTAATAAGACTTGATCAACCTTGTTAATGGGTTCCTTTTGATGAGCATGAGATGGATGAATTTAGAAAGCACAACTCTCTCTACCCACTTTTGACTTTCTGTTAATTAGATTAAATAAAGCAAAATTAGTATTTTCTGTCTGTTTTCTAAATTATCCGTGCAATAAAAAATGTCCCGAAAATAGAAGTTCTCCAAATGCCCTGAAAATCCAGTATGATTTTTTATATAATATTTTAGAATTTCTGGCACTTAGAACACACTAGGGGGCCGCACCAGCTGGCCACAAGGGTGGAGGGCGCGCCCCCTGTCCTTGTGGGCCCCATGTGGCCCCTCCACTTATTCCAGCACCCATCCTCTCCTTCCTCCAGAAAAAATCACTATATAGCTCAAACTCGTGTTCTTGCTCATTTTGCTGCCATTTTTATCTCCTTGCTCAAAGCTCCATTCACAAAACTGCTTTGGGGGATTGATCTTCGGTATGTGACTCCTCCAATGGTCCAATTAGTTTTTGTTCTAGTGCTTTATTTATTGCAAATTTTAGCTGTTGTGGTGACCTTGCTCTTGAGCTTGCATGTCAAATTTATATGGGCCAAAGTGGTTTTGATGCATGATTTTGCCTCTAGGCACTTGTAGGAGTAGTTGCTATCAATTTTTTTAAGTTTGTTTCACTTTTGTTTTGAGTCACTAAAAATTCCAGAAATTTTCGGAGGAAGAAAAGGATGAGGAGATTGTTGAGAGGCTCCTCAAGCCGGGGTTCGAAGGAAAAAGGAAATGAGGAGAAGGAGAAGCCCAAGTATAATCTTCCCCGCGCCGTGGAGATTCGACCGTGTGAATGGCCATGTGATGCATTCTTACAAGCGACCGAAATTTATGATGATTTCTATTATTTGGCTGAGAATGCAGGCATCACCGACTTCCTCCTCGACCAGTGTGATCAGTATCTCCTACTCACTAATACTTTCGTGCAAAATGTTCATTTTCATGCTAGGAGATCACCACCCAAGGTAGACTTTTACTTATATGATGAGTACAAGGAAATGACGCTTTATGACTTGTGAGGTTTGTAAATTACCTTATGAGGGTAGCGTCGAGGAACCACGTCCTAGTGATGTGGAAGATTTTATTTATGAAGTCACCTTAGGGGAAAGGAGAAGGGTGTCTGAAGCGAGGGTGGCTAGTTTAAATTTTCCTATTTTACGCTACTACTCATTATTTGCCGGGAGATGTTTAATTGGTCGCGGGGAGAGTGGAGGCCTTAGTGCTCCTGACCTTGCCATTTTGCGCCATGCTTTACTTCATGATAAAACTTTCAGTTTAGGCGCTATGGTTGCTAAACGATTGAGTTTAAACCGTACAAAGGGGCCTATTTTTGGAGGTATCTTCGCCTCCAGCCTTGCTAGATGCTTTGAGATACCCATTAGACATTATGAGAAAGAGGAGAAATTGCTACCCACTATATATTTAGATTATGACAGCATGGTAGCACATAAGTTTATTAGCCATGATGAGGAAAAGAGACTCATTTATAACTTGATATAGCGAGGATTCTATTCAGATTATTACCTTGCCTGCACCTACTTTGTTCGATATTCATTCAGGCAGGTACTTTATTTTGCCCGCGGACATTCATGCATACTGGGAGGGGACACGATCCCCGCCTCCTGAGCCAGAACCATCAGCTGATCCATATCAGGAGTCTATTTATCAATGGGATCCATAGGAGCCCGCTAACCAGTGGAACCCCCAGGATCCTCCTTAGTACACCTGAGAAGGCTACTTTGATCCATGGGCTTAGACCAACTTAGGCCAAAAGCCTAAGCTTGGGGGAGTACGTATTTCTCACCGTCATTACATTCATGTTCACACACTCATTTTAGTTGTCAGTGTTCATACTTTTTCATTGTATTATCCATGCTAGTTTATTTCTTTTTCTCGCTTTCTTCTTGGGTGTTTGATAAACCTTAAGAAAAACAAAAAAAGTTGTAGTTAGTTTACTTTCTATGCATGTTTAGCTGTAGTATTAAAAGAGAACCCAAGAAGATTTCTCGTTCTTCTTTTGCTTGTTGGGAGCTTTCCCGTGTAAATAGTTTTTCTCGTTCTTGTTTTACCTTTTTTCAGAAAAACAAAAACTCCAAAAACATTTCAGTGTGTTTCTTTGAAATTCTTTCTTTGGGGGTCGAGAGGAGAGGACCTCGATGAAAATGTTGAGTGACTCTCATATGCATTATTGTTGATCTAACAAAGAGCCCATATTACCTTGTCTTCTCCTTTGAATAAATGTTTGCAGATTCTAGCTTAGTCCAATGCATGTGCACTATTATTATTATCCACACAGTTCGGTCGTGCAACTGAAAGGCAATAATGACGATATTTTATGAAATGATTGAGATGAGGAAAAGATGGTATGAACTCGACCTATCTTGTTTTTGTAAATATGATTAGTTCCTCGTTCCTGATTCAGCCTATTAAGAATTAAACATGTTTGTAATGACAATTAGAGATTATAGTTACTCATGCCATGCTTAACTAGCTAGGAGTTTATAATGGTTTATCTTGCATGCCAACATGAAAATTAAAATGGTTGTGATGTAGTATGATAGGATGGTATCCTCCTTTGAATGATTCGAGTGGCTTGACTTGGCACATGTTCACGCATGTAGTTGAAACAAAATCAACATAGCCTCTGATAACCTACAAGTGTAGGGGATCACAACAGCTTTCGAGGGTAGAGTATTCAACCCAAATTTATTGATTCGACACAAGGGGAGCCAAAGAATATTCTTAAGCACTAGCAGTTGAGTTGTCAATTCAACCACACCTGGATAACTTAGTATCTGCAGCAAAGTATTTAGTAGCAAAGTAGTATGATAGTAATGGTAACAGTGGCAAAAGTAAAGATAGCAGTTTTGTGGTAATTGTAACAGTAGCAACGGAAAAGTAAATAAGCGAAGCACAATATGTGAAAAGCTCGTAGGCATTGGATCAGTGATGGATAATTATGTCGGATGCGATTCCTCATGTAATAGCTATAACATAGGGTGACACAGAGCTAGCTCCAGTTCATCAATGTAATGTAGGCATGTATTCCGAATATAGTCATACGTGCTTATGGAAAAGAACTTGCATGACATCTTTTGTCCTACCCTCCTATGGCAGCGGGGTCCTAGTGGAAACTAAGGGATATTAAGGCCTCCTTTTAATAGAGTATCGGACCAAAGCATTAACACATAGTGAATACATGAACTCCTCAAACTACGGTCATCACCGAGAAGTATCCCGATTATTGTCACTTCGGGGTTGTCGGATCATAACACATAATAGGTGACTATAGACTTGCAAGATAGGATCAAGAACTCACATATATTCATGAAAACATAATAGGTTCAGATCTGAAATCATGGCACTCGGGCCCTAGTGACAAGCATTAAGCATAGAAAAGTCATAGCAACATCAATCTCAGAACATAGTGGATACTAGGGATCAAACCCTAACAAAACTAACTTGATTACATGATAAATCTCATCTAACCCATCACCGTCCAGCAAGCCTACGATGGAACTACTCACGCACGGCGGTGAGCATCATAAAATTGGTGATGGAGGATGGTTTATGATGACGACGACGATGAATCCCCCTCTTCGGAGCCCCGAACGGACTCCAGATCAGCCCTCCCGAGAGAGATTAGGGCTTGGCGGCGGCTCCGTATCGTAAAAGGTGATGAAACTTTCTCTCTGATTTTTTTCTCCGTGAAACGGAATATATGGAGTTGGAGTTGAGGTCGATGGAGCATCAGGGGGCCCATGAGACAGGGGGCGCGCCCAGGGGGAGAGGGCGCGCCCCCACCCCCGTGGACAGGGTGTGGGCCCCCTGGCCTTGATTCTTTCGCCAGTATTTTTTTATATTTTCCAAAAGTTATCTCCATGGATTTTCAGGTCACTCCGAGAACTTTTGTTTTCTGCACAATAAATAACACCATGGCAGTTCTGCTGAAAACAGCGTCAGTCCGGTTTAGTTTCATTCAAATCATGCAAGCTAGAGTCCAAAACAAGGGAAAAAGTGTTTGGAAAAGTAGATACGTTGGAGACGTTTCAGCCTCTACGATATTTATTTTCATGGTGATTTATATCCTACCCATGACTGCACTCAATGTTGGTTAATCTTAATGCATGTTTATGACTGTTGTCGCTCTCTTGTTGGTCGCTTCACATTCCTTTTTTAGCCTTCACTTATACTAAGCGGGAATACTGCTTGTGCATTCACTTCCATAAACCCAAAGTTGTTCCATGTAAGTCCACTATACCTACCTATATGCGGTATTTACCTACCGTTCCAAGTAATTTTGCATGTGGCAAACTCTAAACCTTCAAATGAAATTCTGTTTTGTATGTCCGAATCACTCATGTGGTGACTGGGGGCTGTCAGTATCTTCCATGCTAGGTGGGTTATTCTCATGATGAGTGGACTCCGCTCATCATTCAGGAGAAAATGCCTAGTAACCGAGATGCCCAGCCCCATGCTCAAATCAAATCAAAATAATGCAAACAAAACTCCCCAGGCATTGTTGTTAGTTGGACGGTACCCATTGTTTTGGATCAGCCGCGGAGTGTGCTTGTTGGTGGTGGGGGAGTATAAACTTTACCATTCTGTTTGGGAACCACCTATAATGTATGTAGCATGGAAGATACCAAAATCTCTTAGTTGTATGTTGACAATGAAAGCATACCGCTCAAAATATTATTTACCTTTGTTTTCAAAACTCGAGCTCTGGCACCTCTGCAAATCCCTGCTTCCCTCTGCGAAGGGCCTATCTATTTACTTTCATTGCTGAGTCATCATCCTCTTATAAAAAGCACCAGTTAGAGAGCACCACTGTCATTTGTATGCGTTGTTATTAATTTATATTGAGTATGACTATGACTAGATCTATTTTTCCATGAATTACAATGTCTAGTCAGTCCTTGATCTTCAGGGGTTCTCTGTATTTATGTTTTGCGGTCTCAGAAAGGGCTAGCGAGATACCATCTTGTTATATCATATCATGATTGTTTTGAAAAAGTGTTGTCATTCGAGATTTAATATTATTGCTCGCTAGTTGATTATGCCATTGATATGATCGAATATGAGACCTAAATGTTATTGTGAATATGGTTAGTTCACAATCTTTGCTGAAAACTTGAATGGCTTTACATATTTGCAACAACAAGATCAAACATAGTTTGTAAAAGTTTTTCTTTATCACTTTCAGTTTGTCAATTGAATTGATTGAGGACAAGCAATGGGTTAAGCTTGGGGGAGTTGATACGTCTCCATCGTATCTACTTTTCCAAACTCTTCTGCCCTTGTTTTGGACTCTAACTTGCATGATTTGAATAGGAACTGACCCGGACTGACGCTGTTTTAGCAGAATTGCCATGGTGTTATTTTTGTGTAGAAATAAAAGTTCTCGGAATGACCTGAAACTTCACGAAGATGATTTTTGGAATTAATAAAAAATATCAGCAAAAGAATCAAGTGAAGGGGGGCCACACCATGGTCACAAGGGTGAGGGGCGCCCTCCTTCCTTGTGGGCCCCCTGGACCTCCACCGACCTCAACTCCAACTCCATATATTCATGTTCGGGGGAAATCAGAGAGAAGGATTCATCGCGTTTTACGATACAGAGTCGCCGCCAAGCCCAGTTCTTCCCCGGGAGGGCAGACCTGGAGGCCGTTCGGGGCTCCGGAGAGGGGAATCCGTCACCATCGTCGTCATCAACCATCCTCCATCACCAATTTCATGATGCTCACCACCGTGCGTGAGTAATCCCATCGTAGGCTTGTTGGACGGTGATGGGTTGGATGAGATTTACCATGTAATCGAGTTAGTTTTGTTGGGGTTTGGTCCCTAGTATCCACTATGTTCTAAGACTGATGTTGCTATGACTTTGCTATGCTTAATGCTTGTCACTAGGACCCGAGTGCCATGATTCCAGATCTGAACCTATTATGTTTTCATGAGTATATTCGTGTTCTTGATCCTATCTTGCAAGTTATAGTCACCTACTACGTGTTATGATCCGGCAACCCCGGAGTGACAATAGTCGGGACCACTCCCAGTGATGACCGTAGTTCGAGGAGTTCATGCATTCACTAAGTGCTAATGCTTTGGTCTGGTACTCTATTAAAAGGAGGCCTTAGTATCCCTTAGTTTCCAATAGGACCCCGTTGCCACGGGAGGGTAGGACAAAAGATGTCATGCAAGTTCTTTTCCATAAGCACGTATGACTATATTCGGAATACATGTCTACATTATATTGATGAACTGGAGCTAGTTCTGTGTCACCCTGTGTTATAACCGTTGCATGATGAATGCCATCCGACATAATTATTCATCATTGATCCATTGCCTACGAGCTCATTTCATATTGATCTTTGCTTCGTTACCACTGTTACAATTACTATAAAACTGCTACTATTACTATTGCCACTGTTATCGTTACTTCCATCCTACTTTGCTACTGAATATTTTGCTACAGATATTAAGTTTTTCAGGTGGAATTGAATTGACAACTCAGCTGTTAATACTTGAGAATATTCTTTGGCTCCCCTTGTATCGAATAAATAAATTTGGGTTGAATACTCTACCCTCGAAAACTGTTGCGATCTCCTATACTTGTGGGTTATCATGGATGCGTTTTGATGGACGAGTGCATGGCAGTGGTGCTATTTGGCACCGTGGCAGCATCGATGGCTGACCGGCCTGGCAAGGATGATGCAGATATTTTTCCTAAAGATGGGTCAGCAATATGATGGTGATGGCGGTTTTTAAGCGTGTGCATACGGTGTATGCTTTAGCTCTGCTCCACGTGGTGTTTGCTGCTGGTATGTCATGCGGGCGGATCGACGGTGACCCCGAATGTAGATGGTGATGCGTGAGGGCATTCCCCATTGTCAAGTTTGTAGGTGTGGATGATGACTTCGGGTTGTTGTATGTTTTTGTCAAACCTTTATTGAATAATTAATAATATGTTGTGTGCATTGCTCGATGCAGAGGCCGGGGCTTGTTTCCTAAAGAACATCGGGATCCAAAACGAAGTCATAACATGGGAGAGCAAACGCCTAATATGTGGTTGGAGAACGTATCAAATGATGTTTTTGTCCTAGTGGCTAGTGATCTCACTGAAAGCATGTGTCCAGTTAAAAGTAAAAGTAAGACCTAATAAATGCTACACGCGTTACATGAACACATAACAACTCCAAACATTTTTTATAGCAAATTTAGTGACGTGAGGATGAGAACTTTAGTTGTCGAGCATGATAATTTTCATTTTAGATGGCAAGTTTCAGTCTTTTTATTTACTTTTTCTTTTCGGATGACAACTTTAGTTATAAAAAAAGTCAGACCGGAGTGCATCGTGCCACACGTGTGACACTTATCATTTGGATAAAAGTATGGTTAGCTCTCATCTATATGAGAATTAATTAAGTTATATCTAACTGACTGAATCAAACAGAAAAAGAAGAAAACATCAGCATGAATCTCCAGATAAAATCAATAACATAAGAAAGTTAGACGAGACTTTATTAGTTCACATGTGCTATCTTCATTCTAGAATATAAGATACTTTGGCTAAACTAGCCTATCAAAATGTCTTGTACTCTCTTCGTAAAGAAATATAAAAGCGTTTATAGATCACTAATTTCTTTACAGAGGGATATGTTAGAAGGAGGTAGCAGATGAGAATTAATAAATTCGAAAAAACAAACACCTGATCTGGGCCGTCCTTTTTTTAACCAAGAAAAAGCAATCCAACGGAAAACAATATCGTCCCCGAGTGGGACCCGGACTCGTGCCCAACTAGATCCACCTAAGCTCAAAAAAAGAAAAAGAAAAAGAACTCAAAATCCAAAAGCGACGGGAAGACCGAACTCCGAAGACGTCTTGGAACTTGGAAGTTGGAAGCCCTCGCCGCGACCAACGACTCCTCCACTCCACGGCACCTTCCCCGACCGCGCAAGCCTCCTCGACGAGGTCAGACAAAAGAAAAAATCGCAAAATCGGCGGGGAAGGGAGGGAGGGAACCAACTGCCGGCTCACACGTCTCCCCGGCCGGCCGGTGGCGATGGCATCCCGTGCCCGTAGGGGCGCCCGCCCCCTACCTCGCCTCTGGCTCCTCCTCCTGCTCGTGCTGGCCACGGGGCTGCCCCGGGGCGGGGCGGTGGGGCTGAAGCTGCCGTTCAGCCCCGGGGACGTCCTCCCGATCCTGCCGCGGCAGGTGGCGTGGCCCGTGATGAACACCCTCCACAGCGCCGTCGACCTCCTGCCCTCCTTCGTCGCCGCCGTGGCCCCAGCCGCACCCTCCCCCGCCGTGTGGAACGGCTCCTGCTTCGCCGTGAATGAGGCGGCCCTTGAGCTCACCCCCGGCGACCGCAACGGGACCGAGATCGGCGGCGCCGTCCTCCGCCTCAAGGTCCTCACCTCAGACCTGAAAATCTTCTTAAATTATGTCGCCCGACCCGGCTGCTTGGGTGTGTAGTTGCTAATTCATTCCGTATAGGAGTAGTTACCTCTGGGAACTACTCGTTTGAGGGGTATATCCGTATATCCATATATAGGTGATCATTCAAGCTTCGGTGCAAATTAGGAAGAGTTGCTCTAGTGCATCCTTGCTGCTTAGTTATAATTAAGAACGGGGAGTGATGAACGTGAACCGATGACTGATGATAGCTTGCTAATTGTGTAGGGGATAATGGGTTCCTCGTGGTGAACCTTTCTGAAAAGTATTGATTAATTTGTTGACCGAACTAGCATTTGTTTCCATGGATGCGCGCATTTGTTTCCATGGATGCGCGCATTTGTTTCCATGGATGCGCATTAGCTTCGATGCTTTACTTTTCTTGTTGAGATCAAGATCTCTCAGCTACCGCTGAACTTCCCAGAGTAGGCTTTATTTATTTGAGCTAAAATTTGCTCAGGCGCCGACTGTAAATCAACCGACTTGAAATGGTAACATCGTCATGTATGGTAGGAGGTCTGTTCCAAAATAGAATCACAACATCATACACATTTCTGATTTTTATTTTTATTTCTGATAGACTCTTGTTTTGGAGATCTTATGTGTTTCAACTCTAGCCTACCCCAACTTGTTTGGGACTGAAAGGCTTTGCTGTTGACAGACTCTACCTCATGCATGTCGCCTGTGAGGCTGTGAACATTATTGTAGAATTTACTTTTGTAATTTGAACTGAAATGCATTTGAAGAAGATGGTTCCTGATGGTAATGTTGTTTGGTGATATATAGAGATCTTACTTTCTACTCTATTCAAATTCACAACTTTGTTTTACTCCATTGTCTCACCCCGACTTGCTGATTGTTGTAATGCACAACTATCATGCAGGAGGTGCTGAATAGTATTGTATACCAACTTTCGTGTATCAATGCAATACTTTACTTTAACCTTCCTGCAGTTGTAATTTTTGAGCCATAATATTTGCATTGACTGGACAGCTTGTGATTGTAAACATTGGCTGTTTTTAATGGTCTGACTGTCTCACTAATTATGGGTCCTGACTTTAACAATAGCATATCTTGTTATGCAGACTGGTTCTGCTCAAAGCTGGACGTGCATGGATCTTTATGTGTTTGCAACACCATATAGGATAACATGGGATTACTATTTTGCGGCTCGAGAACACACTTTGGAGATAACGTCATGGGAGGAAGAAGCAGAGCTCGAATATGTGTGTTCTCTTTCTACAAGATATCTTAAACAATTCAGTAGCCCATGAAACAAATTTCAAGTTCTAAACTGTTCAATTACCATGTTCTTAATCAGGTTAAGCAGCATGGTGTGTCTGTTTTTCTCATGCCTTCTGGGATGCTTGGAACTTTGTTATCTTTGATTGATGTCCTGCCCTTGTTTTCGAATACTGGATGGGGTCAAAATTCCAACTTGGCCTTTTTAGAGAAGCACATGGGAGCTACATTTGAGAAACGTTCTCAACCTTGGGTTGCTAATATTATGAAGGAGGACATACAATCTGGTGACTTTTTGGCTCTATCAAAGATTCGAGGACGATGGGGCGGGTTTGAGACATTAGAGAAATGGGTAACTGGTGCATTTGCTGGGCATACTGCTGTGTGTTTGAAAGATGAGAAGGGTGATCTCTGGGTTGCAGAATCAGGCTTTGAAAATGAAAAGGTAATATAGCTTTCTATATAGTATGAATGGAATCTTTGTTGTTCATTTCATTTTCTCCATGTAATATATGCTATCAGTTGATAACATGTTGTGGCTGCTGTCATTTAATTTCTTATATTCACCCTAATCAGGTCTAGTATCAACATTATTTATACTGCTTGGTTATACTTGATAATATGCTGACCCTAATCATGCCCAGTATCTACATAATTACTGATGCTTATGATCCTTCTCACCTTCTGAATATATACTCAAAAGGGTAAAGGTTAATGTAGGTGATGTACTTCTTGTGTTTTCTCACCAATAAACTTATCCTTTTGATTTAAATACGTGCTGGACCAACTTTAGTGTGTGAAATTATGATTTTGGTGGCCAACCTTTAGTTGCTAGATTAGCCTTACACTTACTTTGCTCTTATTACAAGGATAATTTTATGTCCTTTTGGGCTTTAGCCACCTGATCGTCTTAGTATCTGCAACACTAAAGCCAGCAGAACTTTTCGCTGCCAAAAACTGGCATACAGTGTTTCATGTATGTTTACTCCTGTACAAAAAAGTGCAGTTTTGTTTTATCTTGACTATACTGAATTTCAATAACAGGGAGAGGAAATTATTGCTATAGTTCCTTGGGATGAATGGTGGGAAATGGCACTGAAGGATGGATCAAATCCTCAGATAGCCCTTCTGCCATTACACCCTGATATACGCTCTAGATTCAATGAAAGTGCCGCATGGGACTTTGCACGGAGCATGGTCGGAAAGCCGTATGGCTATCATAATATGATATTTAGCTGGATTGATACAATAGGAGATAATTATCCACCTCCTCTTGATGCTAATCTGGTAATCTCTCTGGCCTTTGCAAAGTTTTGATTTCAATTGTTTGGACCTGAATCAAGTTCCATATTTAGTTTTGGCATTCTCAGTGTTCATACACATTCTCTTTGATTTTTTTGGTGCCTATGTAAGTTTATTGTGCAGATCGGAAATAAATTTTGTGGTAATGCTAACCAAACTATGGCCTATGCACGGGACTCATCCCATGAACTTACCTACTCCATACACCCATACCACTCTTTCTTGAAACCTTGATAAACCACGTGGTTTCATGTAGTGAACGTACGTTCCTAGTTAAAAGTGGAAAAGCTAGATAATATTATCTTGTTAAAATCTTAGCAAACATACTGGGAAATCTGTATCAATGTAGAAGAAAGCACTTGATCTCCTGAAGTTCGCCTGAAGTTAGGTGGAAAAAAGATACTGAATTGGTAATGTTGATGTCCTGAAACTATTAAGCACTTTTAGTCTTTCAAACTCAAGATACCTGTAAATTGGTTGTATAGCTGATTTAAATTTATTCCATGCATTGAAAAGTTTATCATCAGTAATGTTTGAATTACCAACTTCTGTTATTTATTGTTTTCAGGTAATGGCTGTTATGTCAATGTGGACTAGATTACAACCACTTTATGCTGCGAACATGTGGAATGAAGCCCTTAACAAACGGCTTGGGACTGAGGTTTGTAAACTAGTCTGTATTGTGGCTTCCTTTGATGGGTAGTGCCGGGGTGTGTAGGGTCCTATAAGTTTGTAGTGATTACAGCTGACGCAAGGTTAAGCAATGTGATGGTTTCTGTTAAATTTCATTTCTCACACCCGAGTTGGGTTCTCTGGCTGTACGCATGCCTCTGGCCCTCTACTGCAGCTAACCTTTAGATGCACTAATGTGGGGCCCTTTGTTGGTGCTCTGGTAGGGAGTTCTATGAGGCTTAGTTGGCCTTGAAATATTGTTTTGCTCAAATAAGCTTTTATTATTATTATTTTCTACAAGATAGGTAAAATAGTGCTCCTGCGTCTATCTACCCAAAAATTATACCCGGTTATCATTTCATGGTGTGAAGGGGAGCCTTGGCGCAGTGGTAAAGCTGCTGCCTTGTGACCATGAGGTCATGGGTTCAAGTCCTGGAAACAGCCTCTTTAAGAAATGTAGGGAAAGGCTGCGTACTATAGACCCAAAGTGGTCGGACCCTTCCCTGGACCCTGCGCAAGCGGGAGCTACATGCACCAGGTTGCCCTTTTTATCAATTTCATGGTGTCTATTTTATGTAGGGTTTGGACCTTCAGGGTGTCATTCTTGAGACTGAAAAGCGTGGCATGTCTTTCGATCAGTTGCTCACCATCCCTGAACAAGATGAATGGGTATACAGTGATGGTAAATCAACTACTTGTGTTTCTTTCATTCTTGCGATGTACAAGGAAGCTGGGGTGTTTGCTCCTTTCACAGAATCAATTCAGGTCACCGAGTTCACTGTAAGTGCCCAAGTCCCTTGCCTGTCATAATTGCAACTGAAAGTGTTATTCTTCTCTGTTCATGCATTTCTACATCTGAGACGATTTCGAACTTACAAACTGAACATAAGATATATTATGTGAAAGGATAAAAGGGCTTGAAAAGTAGCGTATGTTAATTTCTGAAAGGGCTTTCTTTCGGTTGATTGATCCTGTGTCGAGTGTGTTACTAAATTACCCTCTGCCTCAGATACGGGACGCATATATGCTCAAGATATTTGAAGACGACCGGACCAGGCTCCCAAACTGGTGTCATACCGAGGCAGACAAGCCTCCCTTCTGCCAGATACTTGGGGAGTACAGAATGGAGCTACCAGAGTACAACACGATAGAGCCGTACGCAAAAATGAATGAGAACTGCCCATCCTTACCCCCGACGTACAAGCGACCATCTCGCTGCTGACATGAGACGGCGTACATTGGCAGACTGCCTATGTTTCCGGTGCTTAAATTATGTACAGTATAAACAAACTACGCTGTATATAGATGTTTGGTACAGATAGCAGTATCCACGGGTTAGCAAAAAGGCAGTGCATAGTTTTCTGCCAGTTAGCGTAGCAGTTTCTGAACCCAGGCTTCCAATGTGAACCTGGATAGAGGATTTGCTCGCATAGATAGAACTTTCAAACCATAGCTTGAAAAGTTGTTGATGATGATCTTGGCTTCATGAAATGTATGCCCCTGAAATAAAATCCTCCATGTATTCTCAAATGTTGCATGGCGTGCATTATCTTCCATTTGTTCTCTGACCAAAAAACATACACTCAGAGGCTAGGGCTTTCTTTTCGAGGTTATGCGTCCGGAGATCATTAAGAGCATGGCCAAAATCTTTATTTCCTATTGTGTTCATGATTTGTACCGTGAATAATATTTTTAACTCTACAGCAATAAGCATATACGAAATTGATTTTGATAAATAGCAAAGGTACATCCTCAGAGGTTTAAGTTGCAGCAGGTTCTAATAAATAACAAAGGGTCCATTCTCAGAGGTTGCAGGAGTGCCTGAATATAATTCGAAAGCTCTATTCTGCTACCGTACCGAGCTTAAATGCACCCTGTAAACAGTAAAAAAAAAGAAAAAACAAATTAAAAAAAAATCTGTTTTTTGTGTGTGGTAAACTTTGACAAATGTCTATATGCATACCAAATTTCAGCACGAAATGACATTCATGGAAATTGTGGCAAAAAAAAGGGCACTCCAAAATGTTTTCAAAACTAGCATCTTTGGAGCATCAATTTTGTTTTTTTGCCACCACTTCCACGAATGTCATGTTGTGCTGAAATTTTACAAACATACAAAAAATTTGTCAAAGTTTACCATAAAAAATTCAGATTTTTTAAACTTGTTTACTACTTTTAAATTTTACTGTTCATTAGGGGGCATTTGAGCCCGGGAGCAGAACTCCACATCCCGGCCAACTGCCTCAACCGTATGGATGAAGTGAACCAAAGAAATGCTTCATATAGATGTATGCCGTTTTAGGGCTCGACATGTTTTCAAGGCGAAACTATGATCATTATTTTGTACGCGGATATGTCATTTCAAATAAAAATAACTAGCAGACTTATCCGCAAAATGAGTGCCATTGTGCCTAAATTCTCATCTACAATTTATATGTTTTTATTTTGCATCAATATTCTTGCGAGTTCTGAAGAATGCCATGCCACACAATATGTAAAACAATGAAGATTTATCCAAATATGATAAAAGAAATAGTACACTCGTGTTGGAAACTCATAATCTTATAAATGTTCATCACCTCTCTCTCTCTCCCTCTTCTCTCATATATATATATGGGCGCGCACACAGAGGCGAGTGCTGTTATGCAAATATCATTAAATATGAAGAAAGCCGCTTGTCAAGGAACCATTTCGGTACCAACAAAATTTAGTTAAAGATCATGGATCATAAGGTTATACTACCTCCCTTCCAGTTTATAGGGCTCGTCTCAAAATTTCAGTTTTTTCGTTTTATAAGTCTCATATCTACTACTTCCCATCACATGTTCATTCAATGTGCATTAACTCTTTGCATGCAATGATAAACACACCAATGCATGCAAAGCTTCTTTGTTATTTATTGGCCAAACATGCATGCATTGCAATTCCTTGTGACTTGGAGTCTGGGGGTCTCTCATTGGCAAGACAGAGAAGGTTGATATGCCTTCCACTCGCGCTAATGGTGTGGCGAGACTTCTTGTTGGTGTGGTTAACATTGAGTTTGTCCCAGACGTGGTCAAGTGCACTCATGCGGGGGTCACTTACGACCTTGATGTGGAGTTTGAGGACACACCTCTGTTCCAGGAGGAAGATGGTCATCAGGACATGGACACAACGGAGGGGGATGATACAACTGGTGGTAAGGACAAAGATACAAAGCATGGTTCTCGGGAGGCGCCTAAGGGGCTGCACCACAGTCCGGGAAGGCAGATGAGTCGGCTAAGGGTGGCAAAGCATCGATGCCTATGAACACACTACTATTTGGGTCTTTTGGAGCATCTTCCGCCCCTAGCCGCTTATGGAGCCGCAGGGTTGAGTCAGAGGATCCGTCCAAGATGATGTTGCCTATGCTTTCGACGGCCGAGTGTCCTTCTTCGACGGTTGTTGCTATGGAGCAACAGTCGCTGGGGGCAGCCGCTACTGTGGTGTCGCCCGACACTACAAGGATGGACACCGCAATGAGGCAGGAGGTCTTGGAGATGGTCACCGCCCCGGCAGACGGCCGGATCCCGGAGGTCTTCACGACACCATCCCGTGGTAGGGGCATTGAGGGGGAGTGGCGGGCGGAAGGCCCGTGTTCTGCCGGCGCATTTGCACCATTCAGTGCCTAGACAAGATATGACTACGCTACCTGCTGGGCGCATGGTTGCGCCGGCAACGGAGGCGACGATCACACCGACTCGAGGCGCCACGTCAGTCGCGCCTGCTTCCGCCCGGGCGGGCGAGTGTGTTCTCCTAGACCAGCAGCCATGGGAGAGGACTACATAGGAGGTTATTGCATTTGGCGGTATCATGGACTCGGTATCGGCTGGCAGCCGGGTCACCAGCCGGATCCAGGAGCAACCAGATCCGGACTACTTGCAGTTAGGGCGTGCCATGAGGGCAGCCAAGCTTCGAGATGTGGAGGCAACTACAGGTATGTCGTTTAATAAGAGTTGTTCCATTTAGCATTTTCCTGAACATGAGATTATTGGTAAGGGAAATGACTTAGGAGTTTCACTTGGTTCTAATAGGAAAGAAAATGCTAAATTGGTTAATGATTTATTAGACTTAGAAGCTGAGCGGGCAGCTGAGATTATACATAACATTGCGGCCGTAAAACCTATGAATGAGCCTGACATTAACAACTTAGGGATTTCGGCTATGGAGAGTTTTTGTAATGACCTCATGCCTACTTTAGAAGCTGAAATTGAGGTAGAAGGGTCGGAGCCTGAGGGAAATACAAAGTCTTTACCGATAGAAGGTAATAGCCAGGGGCAATCTGGTTTTGAGGATGTAGTGGCACAGGTGGATAAACCGAAGCGTCCATGGAAACGGAAGGTTTACCCTACATAGGCAATTAGGAGAAGTGCTAGAGTTAAGCTTAAGAAAAAAAATCATGATGATTTATGAAAGGAATTTTTTGGAATAGTAGAGGTCCAACAGACTTGGCTAAAAGAAGGTTCCTTGCAGAAACATCGATAGATCAGAAACTAGATTTTATAGCACTTCTCGAAATAGGGAGAGATAATTTCACCTCATAGTTCCTGGGAACTTTGTCTGGTGGAATTGATTTTGATTGGCACCGCTTACCTCCTAGAGGAAGATCCGGCGGGATTTTGTTGGGGGTTAAGTGTGAAACTCTATAGGTGATCAATGCGGTTAGAGGTGATTTTGCGTTTAAATTTCAAGTGAGGTAAAAAGTGGATGGATTCCGCTGGTCTCTCGTGGTTGTATATGGAGCATCCCAACCCGAGCTTAAGCCTGACTTCCTAGTAGATCTGGTTAGCATCTGCGGGGATGAAAGACTGCCAATCCTAGTTGGAGGAGATTTTAATATAATCAGGAGGAGAGACGAGAAAAACAATGAAAATTTTGATGGGCATCGGTCCATGATGTTCAACATGATTATTGAGAGTCTTAGTCTAAGAGAGATTGAACTCGTGGGTAGACAGTTCACATGGTCTAACACGTTGCCTACTCCAACTTATGAGAAGTTGGATAGAGTACTCTCTAGTGTGGAGTGGGAATAGAAATATCCATTAGTTTTGGTGCATGCGATGCAGAGGGCCATCTCAGACCACACCCCGCTATTGGTAGACTTGGGAGACGCAACACATATTGGCAACAAAAATGCTTTCTCTTTCGAACTAAGCTGGTTCAAAAAAGAGAACTTCATCGCCCTAGTAGCAAGAGAATGGGCGAAACCTGTTAGTGGGGAAACTAGTATAGAACGTTGTGCAAGTGCATCTAGTGCCCCTTAGCCATTTTGGTGTATTGAAGACTTATAGGTTAAGGGACTAATGTGTTTGTGAGTGTACACATGCTCTATAAGTCTATGAGGAGTTAGATATTTACGAAGAAAGTCAACCCCTAAAAATGAATGTCTTCAGTTGAAGACTTTGGTTTTCTTGAAGACTTTGAAAATGAGGAAATTGGTGTGACCTGAAGACTTTGATATTAATGCGAGGATTATGAAGCGCGAAGACTTTTGTTTTTGTAGTTTCATTTTCTCTTTCTTGTGCCATACGAAACACCGTACTGTTAAAGGGGGTCGAGGTAAAACTAAGAAAAAGTTTCCAAGTGATGCTCATCTCAAAGCCTACACATACCCAATCCTTTCAAGTGAAGCCATTGGAAATCTCATAAAGTTCAGTCAATTTCTTTAGTGAACAGAGATGGAGATCTTCTGTTCTCTGAGGAATTTGTACTGACTGAGGAGTTAGGAATTTGCCAGTGTGGATTTCCTACAAGTGAGGAACATGATAGCCCTAAGGAATTTGAGAGCTCAAATTTCTGACCGTTGCTGTGCTACGCGCAAACTTTCCCAAAATATTTTATCCACCTACGGTCATATCATTGAAGGGCATTTATGTCTTATCATGTCGAGCTGCTCCCCGTCTATAAATAGCCGCCCCCTACAACTAGTTGGTTGGCTGCTCCGAGAGAAACTGACACTTGTCATTGAGAGCATCCCATCCTCCAAGGACTTTGAGCGAAAATCATCAAGTGAGGAAAAACCCAAACCCAAACACTTAAAACCCAAAGTGATTGAGCATCACTGAAGAGATTATTCCTGTGTGGAACCGATGTTGTTACCTTTGAAGACTATGCATCTTCCAGACGGTTAGGCGTCATGGTCTAGAGCATCCAAGAGGAATTGTGGATCGCTGAGTGACCAAGTCTATGAAGGTTTGGAAGTCACCCGTGAAGACTTACCACGAGTAATTGGGCGAGGTCTGTGTGACCTTAGCTCAAGGAGAATACAGTGAGGACTGTGTCTCCTTAGGTTTAAATACCTAGCCACTCCAACCAGACATACAACCGTCACAACAGTTGGAACTGGTCTACCAAATCACTGTCTTCACCGAGCTACTGGTTCTATTTCCTCAACCCTTTCATTTCCTCGCTCATGTGTTGGTGAAATTGATCGTTACTATTTGAAGACTTTGACTGAAGACTTTCTCAATTTCCTCAACCCTATTTCTTCAGTCACTTTGTCTTCTGCCTGCTTATCCTATTTACACGATACATGTGCTTTGTGTATGTTTCATTTCATCATGATGACTATGCTACTGTCTTGTTATGCATGCACTTGAGTACTTATTCCGCTGCTTGTAGTTCATCACTTAGCAAATTCATCAAGTTGTATTTCCTAAGTGACAAATTTGTGAAAATCACCTATTAACCCCCCTCTAGTCGATATAACACACTTTCAATTGGTATCAGAGCAAGGTACTCCCTTGTTCTCTGTGATTTTGGTTTAACCACCTGGAGTTTTAGTTATGTCGACTGCATGCATGATCAAGGTCTTGGCTGGGTGTCCTACATTCGATGGGACGACCTACCCCTATCGGAAGAATAAGATGCGCATGCATCTTGAGGCAATTGACAACGATCTCTGGTACATTGTGGAAAATGGTGTTCCCTTCGTCACTCCTTTCGTGAATGCTGCTGATGTGAAGAGATTCAAGAAACTCGACTCTCAAGAGAAGAATATCATATGTGGCCATCTGAGCAAAGGACAGTACGACAGAGTGAGTGAGGGAGTCCTGGATTAGGGGGTCCTCGGACAGCCGGACTATATACTTTGGCCGGACTGTTGGACTATGAAGATACAAGATTGAAGACTTCGTCCCGTGTCCGGGTGAGACTCTCCTTTGCATGGAAGGCAAGCTTGGCAATTCGGATGTGTAGATCTCCTTCTCTGTAACCGACTCTGTGTAACCCTAGACCCCTCTGGTGTCTATATAAACCGAAGGGTTTAGTCCGTAGGACAAAAAAAGAACAATCATAATCATAGGCTAGCTTCTAGGGTTTAGCCTCTACGATCTCGTGGTAGATCAACTCTTGTAATACTCATATCATCAAGATCAATCAAGCAGGAAGTAGGGTATTACCTCCATCGAGGGGGCCCGAACCTGGGTAAACATTGTGCCCCCCGCCTCCTGTTACCATTAGCCTTAGACGCACAGTTCGGGACCCCCTACTCGAGATCCGCTGGTTTTGACACCGACATTGGTGCTCTCGTTGAGAGTTCCACTGTGCCATCGCGGTAAGGCTTGATGGCTCGCCTTGTTGTCAAGGACAACGTCACCTCCGGGGGAGCCCTGGCTGTAGGACAAACTCTCCGACTAGGCGGCTTCGTCATGACCTCCTGTTCGGCCGCCGCGCCGATGATGACTTCTCAGGTCATAAAAAACACCCTCCATGTCAGGTCGGAATTCACCGAGTAGATGGATCCAATGGAGCTCTCCTCCCTGAACGAGCTCTTGGATTGCATCGCTACCCTGGGAGTCACTACGGACTATGATCGGATCGGGCTTAAACCCAACCAAAGGGAGATTAACTCTCCGTCGGTCACCCATCAGATAGCGGTGGTGGAGGAGCAATGCAACAATTCTCCCTCTATTTTGAGGACGAACTATGTCCAGATTCCCGAGCATGTTCGATACTCCGGCAGGTGGCCAAGAGCGGCGAGGATCTCCTCATCAACAATACTGTAGAGCATCATCTCACCGAAAATAACAATACAATATTGATAGTCTTCGAGACTTTCACCTCAAATAATAGGCGCAAGCGAGCACTCCGCAGCCTCGCCGAAGTCTGCCACATTGCAGAAATAAATCCATGGAACGACACGGCCATAACCTTCAATGCCAGTGACGAACCTCAATTCCGAACAGTCCGAGCACCAGCCGCTTTGGTCCTTAGTCCAATTGTGGATGGCTTCCGGCTTACTAAAGTGCTCATGGACGGCGGCAGCGGATTAAACCTCATCTACGAGGAAACTCTTCACAAAATGGAAATAGACAAGAGCCGCATTGAGCAAAGCAGCACGACCTTCAGAGGAATCATCCCTAGTCGGGAGGCACGATGTGCGGGAAAAATCACACTAGACGTGGTATTCGGCATGCTGGAGAATTATAGGTCCGAAGAAATCACATTCCAAGTGGCCCCGTTCAGTAGCGGCTACCACGCTCTTTTAGGGCGAGACGCATTCACGAGCTTCCAAGCTATACCCCATTATGGGTACATGAAGCTCAAGATGCCCGGGCCCAATGGAATCATCACTCTAGCTAGTGATCCGGACGTAGCACTCCGCGCTGAAAATAAAACCGCCGCACTGGCCACTTGATGCATTATCCGAAGCCTTGGCGGCCGAAGAACTAACTGCGCTGCGCTCCACAGTGGACAGGGACGACGTGATACTCGACAAACGATCCAAGTCCACCTCTTTCAAACCAGCGGACAGAATAATCAAATTCCAGGTCCATCCAACGGACCCCACAAAAACAACATCCATCAGGGCACAGCTGAAACCCACAATAGACGCTGCACTGCGAGAGTTTTTGCGTGAGAACTGGGACATCTTCGCCTGGCATCCTTCAGACATGCCAGGTATCCCACGCAGGCTGGCCGAACATAGCCTAAGCATACTGAAGGGATACAAGCTGGTCAAGCAGACTCTTCGGCGCTTTTCAGAACCTAAGCGACAAGCCATGGGAGAGGAGCTAGCCAAGTTACTCGAGGCCGGATTCATCAGAGAAATAAAACATCCGGACTGGCTAGCAAACCTGGTGATGGTACCAAAGAAGGACAAATCCTGGCGCCTATGCGTCGATTTCAAGGACCTCAATAAGGCTTGCCCCAAGGATCCCTTCCCTATCCCCCGCATTGTTCAAATCATCAATGCTACCGCATGACACGACTCATTGTGCTTCCTCGACGCATACTCTGGATACCATCAAATCAAGATGGCGGAGTCCGATCAAGCCGCAACGGCATTCATCACACCATACGGCCCCTTCTGTTTTAACACCATGCCTTTCAGGCTCAAAAATGCCGATGCAACCTATCAACGCATGATTCAAACATGCCTGGAAAAACAAATCGGCAAAACAGTGGAGGCGTACGTAGACGACGTGGTCATCAGAATCGGACACGTCGAAACTTTAATAGATGACTTGAGGCTTACGTTCGACAATCTCCGAACATATGACATCAGGCTCAATCCAGAAAAATGCGTTTTTGGCGCGCCTGCCGGAAAGCTGCTGGGCTTCATCGTTTCCAATAGAGGAATTGAAGCAAATCCGGCTAAAATCCGAGCTCTGTCATAGTTGGCTACCCCAACAGACCTCAAGCAAATCCAGAAATTAACTGGATGCGTGGCTGCCCTAAGCCGCTTTATCTCCCGATTTGGAGAAAAGGCACTACCTCTTTATCGCCTTCTTCGACGCACCGAACACTTCAAGTGGACGGATACGGCCACGGTCGGATTGTAAGAAATAAAGGCCCTCTTGGCCAGTAACCCAATCCTGGCCGCACCAAATATCAGCGAACCCATGCTGTTATATATAGCTGCAACACACCAGGTTGTAAGCGCAATGCTCGTCGTCGAATGAGAGACAAACGGACATAAGTTTCCGCTTGAAAAGCCGGTATACTACATATCCACCGTCCTCACTCCATGCTAGTCATGGTACCCACATTATCAAAATATAGCATACGCAGTCGTCATGGCATCCCGAAAACTACGACACTACTTTCAAGAGTGTTCAATCACGGTGGCCTCTGAAGTACCACTCAATGACATAATAAATAACTGCGATGCCACGGGCCGGATTGCTAAATGGGCTATCGAGCTCCTCCCGTTCGACATAATATACAAACCACGGCGAGCCATTAAGTCGCATGTACTGGCTGATTTCTTCGCTGAATGGACCAAAGCCGATCTTCCTAAAGAGTACGACGCGTACTCTAATTGGATTATGCACTTTGACGGCTCAAAGATGCTGGCTGGTCTAGGGGCAGGCATTGTCCTGACATCCCCCACTGGAGATACAGTCCAATATGTACTCCAAATATTATATACAGACTCCAACAATGCAGCCGAATATGAGGCTCTGTTGCACGGTCTTTGGATGGCAGTCTCCATGGGCATTCAACGCCTAGAAGTGCGGGGGGATTCAAACCTCGCAATATCTCAAATAAATGGAGACTTTGACGCCAAGGACGCAAAAATGGCAGCTTACCGTAATGTCGTCCTCAAAATGTCAGCCCGGTTCGAGGGGCTCTAATTCCACCATGTGGTTCAAGAAAACAACCAAGCGGCGGATATCCTCGCCCGCATCGGCGCTAAGCGTGACCCTGTCCCACCTAATATCTTATTGGAAAGGCTGTTCAAGCCATCCATGGTGTGGGACGGGGAGACCGGCAATACCAGTCCGGGTCCGAACACAACCCCCGATCCCGAACACTCTAACGTAATCGGAGGCTTCGCCACCGAAATAACACCTTCGGCCCACGTGATGATGGCTGTCATCGCCCCGTGGACAGAATCCTTCTTAGCCTACCTAAATAGGCAAGAACTCCCTGAGGACCAAAACGAGGCACGTTGCATTGTGCGGCGCTCTAAAGCCTACAAGGTCCACGAGGGAGAGCTCTATAAGAAAAGCGCGACCGGAGTGCTCCAAAGATGCATCTCCGAAGAGGAAGGGCGGCAGCTCTTGGCAGAAATTCATGCTGGACTTGGCGGCCACCACGCCGCAGCTCGGGCTCTTGTAAGCAAGGCCTTCCGTACAGGTTTCTACTAGCCGACAACCCGAGCAGACGCACAAGACCTAGTCCAACATTGCGTCGGTTGCCAGCTTTTTGCAAATCAAAGCCATATGCCACCTACCGCTCTTCAAACAATCCCCATAACTTGGCCCTTTGCGGTCTGGGGGCTCGATATGGTTGGACCCCTTAAAGGAGGAAGCCATAAGAAAAAAAACACTTGTTGGTCATGGTGGATAAATTCACCAAATGGATAGAAGCCAAACCAGTTAAAACGGCCAAATTCGGACCAATGATAGACTTCATATCAGGGGTTGTACACCGTTACGGTGTCCCCCACAGCATCATCACTGATAACGGCTCCAACTTCACAGCCGACAAAGTGAAAACTTGGTGCGGCAACATGGGCATTAAGCTTGATTACGCCTCCGTCTATCACCCCCAAACGAATGGTCAAGTCGAACGAGCGAACGGTCTTATTATGAGCGGCATCAAACCTAGAACAGTGCGATCCCTGAAGGAATCAGATACGCACTGGGTCGAGGAGCTCAACTCCGTACTATGGGGGCTGCAGACCACGCCGAATCGCACTACCGGATACACATCGTTTTTTATGGTGTACGGCGCAGAGGCGGTATTGCCCTGCGATATCATTCATGACTCACCTTGAGTGCGCATGTACGAAGAGAAAGAAGCCGAGCTTGATCGGCAGGACCGTTTAGATGCCCTAGAGGAGGAACGCGATGTTGCGAAGGCCCGTTTCGCATTCTATCAGCAACAGGCTCGCAGGTATCAAAGCAGAGAAGTACGGGCCAAAACCTATAACGTTGGCGAACTTGTTCTAAGCCTACCGGAGAAGAAAAAGGACAAGCTCAAGCCCAAGTGGGAGGGTCCCTTCATCATTGATAAAGTTCTCACCGGAGGGGTGTACCATCTGCGTGATGCATCTGATAATAGACTCGAGCCAAACCCATGGAACGCGGCCAGACTCCGAAGATTCTACGCCTAGTGCCGAATTAAGTGTTTGTCTCCTTACCTCCGCCTTCCTTTTTCACGTTATATCCTCTTTTCCTTTTTCTTTCTTTTTATGGCCCCAAAGGCTTCAAGTGTGTCTTGACTACACGATTTTGACGCGCTATGCGCGCTCATTATACCTGGGGGCTTCTTATACAGAAGCTTAATATAATTATCTTCCGGGCTTTATGCCCACCACATATGTGTCATTCTTCCATATGTACCTTTTTTTGCCATTATATGCATCGATATGACTTAAGGTTTGGCGAAGCTGGGTTGCCTGGCTCCTGTATTTATGCCCTACGTTCCCGTTAGTTCGGCTAGGGCATAAGGGGAGCACCTTTGCGATTGTTACTGCTGGGTCAGCCGGATGTGTACCTCAGACTGGGTGAAGCCGAAAGCTAGCATTCTTAAGGGAATATTCGGTCGGTGAACAAAAGATGTTTTTTACCTAGTACAATATAAATCCCCAGATGTTTTATATCTTGCGTCTCTGTCCGCAGCCCAGACATGCACATTAATGCATGCGTACCCAGGGAAAGGAACCCCTAACGGAACTATTCTCCCTGGAAGATGTTTCTTACTATCCATGTAATATAACATAGCTAGTTGGGTACTTGTCTGTTTAAGCACTTATGACCCCTACGCCTGGTTTCCGCGCGTACCCCGGTTTACATAACTGAGCGGGTATTCGGAAACACTACGGACTATCAGGTCTGGAGGCTGAAGCGGAAAGGTTCGCCATGACAAATGATTTACAATCCGGCTAGGGACAAAATATGTCCTCTGAAGTACACAGTCACTTAGACTGACTAAATTCTTCTTCTATACCACCCAACAGGCCGTCTAGCCTACAATCCTGTTGGGAATACTTTGCGGCTAATCCTACCTGGTCATATACCAGACTAACGCGGATCTCTTTCCCATTTGACCCTACAGGTCCAACCTCGGCTATGTGATTCGGGTCAACCTTGGTGTACCGCGTCTTCACCATGGCCCAGGCTTCCCTTGCACCTTGTCGGCAGGCTAATATCTTCCATAATCGGAAGCGCCACCGCGCTCCCTTGAGTATCTCTACAAGCTCCCCCATGCCTCCGGGCAGGGAGGCGGAGGGCCACAAGGCCTGGGCAATACCCCGCATCACTTGCTGAACTTGTTCGTGTAGTTGCGAGAGCTCCGGCAGTAGATCACCTGCGGACCCGGGCATCTCCTCTTCGGGGCGACCTATCAGCATACCTACAAACATAACTCTGTTAGCCTGCTTCTTCGCCGAACTGTATAAAGGTTTGTTCGAGCACTTACTAAAAATACCGCGTCGAAGCTTCTTATTCTCCTTCACGGAGTCTGCAAGCTGGGCCCGAACATCTCCCAGTTCAACGCCCAGCCGGGTATGGGCATCCTAGAGCTCATTTTTCTCTCGAATAACCCGTGTAAGCATGCGCTCGCCAGCCTCTAGCTGTCGTTTAGCATATTGCTCATCCTCTTGTAATATCTCCGGATTTGCTCCGGGATTTTCTGCATAATCTATTGTTAGATTTGCAAGCATGCCGAATACTCACTGGTATATGTAATTACATTTTCGAGACAAGTATTACCAGATGAGACCTTCTTGGATTTCTCTATTTTGGCAACTACGGCCCTTAGCTGGGCTTTGCACTCCTCCAGCTCTTTAGACAACTGGGTATTCTTCTCCGTAAGAACCTATGCATACAATGATCCTTAAATTAGTTGTGCCAACTGTTTCAAGTCTTAGGGGCTACTGATATACATAATTATCAGATTTTCTTACCCGTATATCCTTTATATACTGGCCTGTGGCTCTAGCAAGCCCACCTTGCGCAGCTCGGATGTACGCGTCTCCTGAGTTGAAGGCGTTGAATGCCTCTTCAGAGAAATTAGGGTCGCAGAGTATGGCCGACGCCTGTGATTCATGGTGCTCTCCACTCTGGACTTCGTAGCGGACACTCTATCTGCATCTTTTGTAGGAGGACCGTTCGGCGTTGTCCCTGCGTTAGCTTCCGGCCCTGAGTCCGGTTCCGGAATCCGGCTGGTGGAGGCATGGCCGGCAGGCTCTCCAGACACTGTCTGGCGAGCGGTTTTTCTGCCAGGGACCACGGACATTGTTATATTTTAAAAATGATAATCACGGAGCAGGTTTTTAATCATACCTCTGCGACGGCGTCTCGGTCTTGACTGCCTTCCTTTTGAGCTTACTCGGCTTCGGTGCCCCTTGTTGGCGAGCCACCGCAGGTTCGACACGGCGCCTCGATGGCCTTCCCTGTAAAATGCAATACATGTGCGGTGGGTAAAGCGCAAAGAAGGGATCCTTCTCGTAAGTTGGGACTCCGGTCTTACTTACATGTGATGCAGGGAGTAGGCTAGGATAATCAGCTATGATGGCCACCAAGGCACCGTCATAGCTTAACTGATATAACATCCTGTCTACGAGCTCCACAAATACGTCCGGATCTTCTTCGAGTCCAGGGTCGAGGGCCTGGTCAGGGTCCTCTGGCTGTGGAGACGGGCTGTGGATCTCCCTCACAGCTTTTCGCAGTTCCTGCTATGAATTAGCAAGGTAAATATTTATGATGAAGAATGCGGGAAGGACTAGAGTAAAAGATGGTAGCTCACCCAGATACGGGGGTTGTACATGGAGAATCCATCCCGTGGCTTAATATGGATGAACTCCTCTTCTTCTCCTTTGTATAAATCGGACATTATTTTCGCCAGAGCGATGCCATAGTCCGGACCTTTACGACCGCAGCGGGTGGCATCGTCTTCTCCGTTGAAGTGCCACATGGGTTTCCCCCGATACTGAAGTGGCTACACCCCTCGCATTATGCATATTAATATAACCTCGATTATTGTCATCCCTGATTTGGCCAGTGTTTTTATCCTGCCCATCAGGTAAAGGACCTCTCTGTTATCTTCCTCCTGGGGGCTCCGGGGGTGCCAGCTGTGGCATTTCTTCAGTGGAGCATTAGCAAACTCAGGAAGGCCCATCTGAATATGGTCCGGAAGGGGGACGTCCTGTCAGGACCCCGACTCAATGCCACATCGATCTAGCATGTAACACCTCATATCACTTTGCGGCCTCACGCACGGTATTCCCACGGGTGTCGCCTTACCTTTGCCCGGGACCGTTTGCGCCTTTTGGCACACGTATATGATAGTGTCGCTAGCATCCATATGATAAGGAGCCCGGGCTGACATGGCTAGTCGTAAACCCAAAGTGGCACTAACTTACAGGGACAGGCATACATGACCCAGCATCGAACGTGTCGGTCATCAGCGAGTGAATCCGGGCTGTAGCAACTGGGCTAGCAGGACTCCGGTAAACCGGGCTGTAGCAGGCTAACAGGACTCCGGTAGTCACCGCGTGACATTTCCCTGAAGGGACAGACACAGGAATGAGGAAGGACACATGCCGGCCAGCCTAAGTGTTCCGGAGCAGTAGCGAGCTACCAGGGCTCAGTGGAAGCACTAGGAGACATTTCCCGGTAAGAGAGGCTACTAAGGATAAACAACTAGATAGTCAGATCCCACACATAGCAATACACATTACACGTATGCATAACATGCAAGTATGCATTGTACAACATGGCATCACAGCATAACTCAACAACTCATATAGATAAGGCTCAAAGAGCCATCATAGCATTATTACAAACAGGGGTCACATGACCCAACATTCAGAGCAAACAAGCAACAGGCGGAAGCATTACATGTCTGAGTACAGACATCTACAAATGAAAAAGGCTGAAGAGCCTGACTATCTACAACATCCGATCAAGATCGTAGCTGAGGTACAAGCTACTCGTCGAAGTCCACGAGAACACTAGTAAGACCGATGTCTCCGCGACAAAAACATAAATAAAGCAACATGAGTACAAAGGTACTCAGCAAGACTTACATCAGATCCTATCATACATGCATTTGTATCAAGAGGGTAATGTGGGGTTTAGTTGCGGCAAGCCAGCTTTGACTCTGTGGCTATCCTGTTCTACGACTACCAGAAACTCTTGAGGTCATATGGCGCACACGAGTCCACTAATCACCACACAATACACTACTATGGATTCATCCCCGTCTCCCTACGAGAAGGCCATCCATAGCACTCACACTTGTCTTGAGCATTTTATAGTATCCACTTCAAGTTGTCTATGTACCATGTAAGCATCCAAGAAGTCCATAACCGCGGACCCGGCTATTCGAATAGATCATGTTAACCCTGCAGGGGTGTACTTCTTCACACACGCTCTCGCCACTTACCGCCATGTACACGTCATGTATCTCGGCAACCTTCAAGCGGAAGCCTGGCGAGGGTGTCGGCCACGACCTGACTAACCACACAAGACTCTAGTCCAGGTTTATCGCCTATTTGGGTTCCATCCGCATGGAGATCCGGCCGGGGTGTCGCTCACGGCCCCAAACGATGTGAGCAGGGTTCCCAAGCCCACCATCCGGGTGCCACTTGGTACACCGTGCCACCTGTGCCTAGTCTGTCCCAAGCCCACCCTGCCGGGTGCCACTTGGTAGAAAAATAGCACTACCTACAAACACCAGAAACTAGTTGCGACTCCTGGACAGAGACCAAGTTGGTTAATAAGTCGAGAGGGGTCGAGTTACCGGAACCCAATGTGTGGTAGTATCGAGTCATTGGACAACATACATAGAACTCAGTGCTTAAGGACAGTTCCAGTGAGACAACCCACCATGTACTCCTACATGGCCTCTCACCGCTACCTTTACCAAATCGTGTTCACACACTTCACTCTCAGCACCAGAACATATTGTAACACTCTAATTCATTCCCAATGAACCAGACCCGACACAACTCTAAGCAATAGTAGGCATAGCATGGTAGGAACACAACATGGCTCAATCAACTCCTACACATGCTAGTGGGTTTCAACTATTTACTGTGGCAATGACAGGTCATGCAGAGGAATGGGTTCAACTACCGCAGCACAAATTAGCAGATGAATCGTTGTTGTCCTAATGCAATAACTGAGAGCAGGAGAGAGAGAGTAGGATTTATCGGAATGAACAAGGGGGTTTGCTTGCCTGGTAAATCAACAAGGGAGGCACTGCTTCACAGACAGGTACTCTGGAACGTCTCCGGAGCAGGACCTATCGAGAAGGAACGGTGCCGGCAATCAATACACAATCATATGCAACAATATGATGCATGAACATGGCATGTAGATGTGATGCTGTTTGAGCTAATGCAACTAGCTGTTATTTGGATGGAGTCCATTTGAACCAAAGATTCAAATGCAACTCCAAGTTAAACTCTTATATATTCCATTTACATGTTTTCACTTATACAGCATGTATAAGTTGGTTTTTCATGCATGAAACTAGTACAGATGGAAAGATTGCATTTTTCTGATAATTTTTCATATATAAATTATTTCAATCTGAGCTACGATTGAATTTCTATGAATTTTGAAGTTTAAATCATCTTCTGGAATTTCCTGATTTAATTTTAATTCCAGAAAATATATTATTGCGCTAGCATGACGTCAGCACGACATCAGCAGGTCAACCGGGGCTGACCAGGGTCAAACCTGACGTGTGGGGTCCACACGTCAGTGTCATAGTTAGTTAACAGAGTTAATTAGCGCTAACTAAACTGACACCTAAACTAAACAGGGGCATGGCCCACGCGTCAGTGACCCTAGGGGGGTCAAACCCCAGGTCAAACAAGTCAAACCCGCTGGCGGTTAGTCGCCGGCGAGATCCGCGGCGTACTTGTGCCCCGGGTTTCCTCTGTGGTGCTCCAAATGACGCGCGGCTAGGCACGTTGGAGAGCCAGCTCGATGGCGCATCGGCCGGTGGCCGTGGCTGGGCCTGGGATGGCCGGAGTCGGCGGCGGCGAGCTCGGTTGCGGCCGCCGGAGTTCGGTCATGCACGAGAGCGCGTTTGGAGCTCGAAGACGAGCGAAGCAAAGCGCTAGGGATGCTCTACGGGGCCTTACGAGCTTGTTGGACTCGCCGGGGTGACCAAATGGTCACCGGAGCTGCGTCGACGGCGAGCTCGGCGGCGGCGAAGGTTCGACCATGGTGGAGACGACAGCTAGAGGGCGAGCGCGGCCAGGGGAGAGAGGGGAGAAGAAAGCAGGGCTCACAGCGGACTTGCAGGGCTGCTCGTTGTGGCCGGGGACGCGCTGGAGACGACGAAGCGGCGATGGCGATCTGTGGCGGCTGGAGGTTATGAAGGCGACGGCGACGGCTCCACGGGGCATCCGGCGAGGCACGGCTTGGCGGAGAGGACAAGGGAGTCGTGGCGGAGCTCATGGACACGACGAAGGGACGAGGGGGAGGCAGTGGCCGCGGCAACGGCGAGCGGTGGCGTCGGTGGCGTTCGGCCGTGAGAGAGAGAGAGCGAGGAAGAGGAGAGGAGAGGATCGGGGGAAGAGTGAGAGGGGTACGGGGCGTGCGTGGCGTCGCGCGGGATCATCCAGAGCGACGAGGGGGAGGATAGGCAGGTAAGGAGGGAGGAGGTGGCGCGGCGCGGCGGTGCACGCGTCGGGCATGCGCCCGTCCTCCTGTCGGGGAGGAAGACGACAGAGGAGGGGGGACAGGTGGGCCGGGCCGGCCAACTGGGCCGGCCAGGCCGCATAGTGCTGGGCCAGCACAGGAGCTAAGCGCCAGGTAAGGTTTTTCCCCTTTTGTTTCTTTTTCTATTTTTCTGACATTTGTTTGGTGTAAATAAAAATACTAAACCATTTTATTTTCTTATGCCAATTTTTATAGAAGCTAGTTATATTATTCCAGAGCTCCTTTATAAATGGCATAATTTTTGGACAATATTATATATATATAACAATATATATCCAAAGCAAATAATTACTGCATTAATTCCAAATGCCCAAAATAAATACTTATGAGGTCCTAAAAATATTGGTTTGATTTTTATCTCTGTCCAATATTTTCAGAGAGCAACATGAGCATTTTCTTGGACCTTTTTGGAACAATTTTTATTTGGGTCATTTCCAGAGATGATTCTGAGGGTTTCACAAGTCCTCATTTCAAAATTAAATGGAATTTAAAAATGATGCACAACTTGCTAGCTAGTCTAGGTCATACCAGAACTAGGGATGTGACAACTCGCCCCCACTTGAAAGAATCTCGTCCCGAGATTCATGGGTCGACGGAAAGAAAGCGGGGTACTCCAGTCGAAGACGATCTTCTCGCTCCCAAGTAGCTTCTCTCTCGGAATGATGAGACCACTGAACCTTGAGAAACTTGATGTTCTGACATCGAGTAACACACTCTGCTTGATCAAGAATGCGAACCGGGTACTCTCGGTATGTGAGGTTATCTTGGAGATCAAGCGTTTCGTGGTCCACTCTGCGAATGGGATCCGAGAAGCAACGCCTGAGTTGAGAGACGTGGAAGACATCATGCACTCTGGAAAGATGTGGGGGTAGTTCCAACTGGTAGGCAACCTCTCCTCGTTTAGCGAGAATGCGAAAAGGACCAATGTAACGAGGATCCAACTTGCCCTTGATACCGAAGCGGTGGGTACCCTTCAAAGGAGTGACCCGAAGGTAAGCTTTGTCGCCAATTTCATAGGTCATATCCCTATGATGACGATCGTACTGGCTCTTCTGACGAGACTGGGCTATTTTCAAATTCTCACGAATGATGCGAACTTGCTCTTCTGCCTCCTGGATCATGTCCGGTCCAAAGAATTGTCTTTCACCGGTTTCTGACCAGTTCAAAGGTGTTCGACATCTTCGTCCATAGAGAACCTCAAAAGGAGCTTTCTTGAGACTGGATTGATAACTATTGTTATAAGCAAACTCGGCAAAAGGAAGACATTTCTCCCAATCCATACCGAATGAGATAACGCAAGCTCTAAGCATGTCTTCGAGAATTTGATTGACCCTTTCCACCTGACCACTCGACTGATGGTGTAAAGCGGTACTGAAGGAAAGATGGGTTCCCATGGCAGTTTGGAAACTCTCCCAGAAATGAGAAGTGAAAAGACTGCCACGGTCTGAATTGATCTCTAATGGAACACCATGGAGTGACACTATTCGATAAATATATAAGTCAGCGAGCTGACTAGCAGTGATACTCTCTCGAACAGGAAGGAAGTGAGCCACTTTGGAAAGACGATCAATGACTACGAAAATAGCGTTATTCCCTTTCTTGGTCCTGGGAAAGCCGGTGATGAAGTCCATACCAACTTTATCCCATTTCCACTCAGGAATAGCTAAAGGTTGAAGGGTGCCAGCAGGTCTTTGATGCTCTGCCTTAACGCGACGACAAACGTCACAGTTAGCAATAAACCGAGCGATTTCTCTCTTCATCCTAGTCCACCAGAACCTCTAGCGTAGGTCCTGATACATCTTAGTACTACCGGGATGAATCGTGAGAGGAGATTCATGCGCCTCCTTAAGGATCAATTGTCGAAGATGTTGCTTCTTGGGGACCACCAGGCGGTTCCCAAAGAAAACGACACCTCAATTATTTATAGAGAAACTACCAGCAATACCCTTGGCAATGTTTCTCTTGATCCGGGTAATCCCCGTATCATGCTTCTGGGCTTCTATAATATGATCCACAAGAGTAGGTTTCGCCACCAAGGTAGAAAGGAATCCGTGAGGAGCAATGTGAAGATTGAGCTTATAGAATTCCTCATGGAGAAGTGGTTGGCCTTGCTGCAACATGAGATTGTCGCAATAGGATTTACGACTTAGCGCATCAGCCATGACATTGGCTTTGCCTGGGGTGTAGGAAATCCCTAGATCATAATCTGTGATTAACTCCAACCAACGTCTTTGCCTAAGGTTCAAATCTGGTTGGGTGAAGATATACTTGAGACTCTGGTGATCGGTGTAGATCTCGCAACGTTTACCAAGGAGGTAATGTCGCCAGGTCTTAAGTGCATAGACTACGGCTGCAAGCTCTAGATCATGTGTAGGATAATTCTCCTCATGTGGATGCAACTGTCGAGATGCATAGGCAATCACATGACGATCCTGCATAAGAATGCAACCTAGTCCCTGTCGTGAGGCGTCGCAGTAAATAAGAAAGTCCTTTGTGAAATCTGGTGGCACAAGTATGGGAGCAGAAGTCAGGCGTCTTTTCAGTTCCTGAAAACTATACTCACACTGTGGGGACCACTCAAACTTTTTATCTTTCTTGAGAAGTTCCGTGAGGGGTTTGGCTACTTTGGAGAAGTTTTCAACAAAGCGACGACAATAACTGGCTAGACCAAGGAAACTCCTAACTTGTTTAACGGAAACTGTCAGGACCCTGACTCAATGCCACATCGATCTAGCATGTAACACCTCATATCACTTTGCGGCCTCACGCACGGTATTCCCACGGGTGTCGCCTTACCTTTGCCCGGGACCGTTTGCGCCTTTTAGCACACGTATATGATAGTGTCGCTAGCATCCATATGATAAGGAGCCCAGGCTGACATGGCTAGTCGTAAACCCAAAGTGGCACTAACTTACAAGGACATGCATACATGACCCAGCATCAAACGTGTCGGTCATCAGCGAGTGAATCCGGGCTGTAGCAACTCGGCTAGCAGGACTCCGGTAAACCGGGCTGTAGCAGGCTAACAGGACTCCGGTAGTCACCGCGTGACATTTCCCCGAAGGGACAGACACAGGAACGAGGAAGGACACATGCCGACCAGCCTAAGTGTTCCGGAGCAGTAGCGAGCTACCAGGGCTCAGTGGAAGCACTAGGAGACATTTCCCAGTAAGAGAGGCTACTAAGGATAAACAACTAGATAGTCAGATCCCACACATAGCAATACACATTACGCGTACGCATAACATGCAAGTATGCGTTGTACAACATGGCATCACAGCATAACTCAACAACTCATATAGATAAGGCTCAAAGAGCCATCATAGCATTATTACAAACAGGGGTCACATGACCCAACATTCAGAGCAAACAAGCAATAGGCGGAAGCATTACATGTCTGAGTACAGACATCTACAAATGAAAAAGGCTGAAGAGCCTGACTATCTACAACATCCGATCAAGATCGTAGCTGAGGTACAAGCTACTCGTCGAAGTCCACGAGAACACTAGTAAGACCGAAGTCTCCGCTGCAAAAACATAAATAAAGCAACATGAGTACAAAGGTACTCAGCAAGACTTACATCAGATCCTATCATACATGCATTTGTATCAAGAGGGTAATGTGGGGTTTAGTTGCGGCAAGCCAGCTTTGACTCTGTGGCTATCCTGTTCTATGACTACCAGAAACTCTTGAGGTGATATGGCGCACACGAGTCCACTAATCACCACACAATACACTACTATGGATTCATCCCCGTCTCCCTACGAGAAGGCCATCCATAGCACTCACACTTGTCTTGAGCATTTTATAGTATCCACTTCAAGTTGTCTATGTACCATGTAAGCATCCAAGAAGTCCATAACCGCGGACCCGGCTATTCTAATAGATCATGTTAACCCTGCAGGGGTGCACTTCTTCACACACGCTCTCGCCACTTACCGCCATGTACACGTCATGTATCTCGGCAACCTTCAAGCGGAAGCCTGGCGAGGGTGTCGGCCACGACCTGACTAACCACACAAGACTCTAGTCCAGGTTTATCGCCTATTCGGGTTCCATCCGCAAGGAGATCCGGCCGGGGTGTCGCTCACGGCCCCAAACGATGTGAGCAGGGTTCCCAAGCCCACCATCCCGGTGCCACTTGGTACACCGTGCCACCTGTGCCTAGTCTATCCCAAGCCCACCCTGCCGGGTGCCACTCGGTAGAAAAATAGCACTACCTACAAACACCAGAAACTAGTTGCGACTCCTGGACAGAGACCAAGTTGGTTAATAAGTCGAGAGGGGTCGAGTTACCGGAACCCAGTGTGTTGTAGTATCGAGTCATTGGACAACATACATAGAACTCAGTGCTTAAGGATGGTCCCAGTGAGACAACCCACCATGCACTCCTACATGGCCTCTCACCGCTACCTTTACCAAATCGTGTTCACACACTTCACTCTCAGCACCAGACCATATCGTAACACTCCAATTCATTCCCAATGAACCAGACCTGACACAACTCTAAGCAATAGCAGGCATAGCATGGTAGGAACACAACATGGCTCAATCAACTCCTACACATGCTAGTGGGTTTCAACTATTTACTGTGGCAATGACAGGTCATGCAGAGGAATGGGTTCAACTACCGCAGCACAAATTAGCAGATGAATCCTTGTTGTCCTAATGCAATAACTGAGAGCAGGAGCGAGAGAGTAGGATTTATCGGAATGAACAAGGGGGTTTGCTTGCCTGGTAAATCAACAAGGGAGGCACTGCTTCACAGACAGGTACTCTGGAATGTCTCCGGAGCAGGACCTATCGAGAAGGAACGGTGCCGACAATCAATACACAATCGTATGCAACAATATGATGCATGAACATGGCATGTAGATGTGATGCTGTCTGAGCTAATGCAACTAGCTGTTATTTGGATGGAGTCCATTTGAACCAAAGATTCAAATGCAACTCCAAGTTAAACTCTTATATATTCCATTTACATGTTTTCACTTATACAACATGTATAAGTTGGTTTGTCATGCATGAAACTATTACAGATGGAAAGATTGCATTTTCTGATAGTTTTTCATATATAAATTATTTCAATCTGAGCTACGGTTGAATTTCTATGAATTTTTGAAGTTTAAATCATTTTCTGGAATTTCCTGATTTAATTTTAATTCCAATATATATATTATTGCGCCAGCATGACGTCAGCACGACGTCAACAGGTCAACCGGGGCTGACCAGGGTCAAACCTGACGTGTGGGGTCCACACATCAGTGTCATAGTTAGTTAACAGAGTTAATTAGCGCTAACTAAACTGACACCTAAACTAAACAGAGGCATGGCCCATGCGTCAGTGACCTTGGGGGGGGGGTCAAACCCCAGGTCAAACAAGTCAAACCCGCTAGCGGTTAGTCGCCGGCGAGATCCGCGGCGTACTTGTGCCCCGGGTTTCCTCTGTGGTGCTCCAAATGACGCGCGGCTAGGCGCGTTGGAGAGCCAGCTCGATGGCGCGTCGGCCGGTGGCCGTGGGTGGGCCTGGGATGGCCGGAGTCTGCGGCGGCGAGCTCGATTGCGGCCGCCGGAGTTCGGTCATGCACGAGAGCTCGTTTGGAGCTCGAAGACGAGCGAAGCAAAGCGCTAGGTATGCTCTACGGGTCTTACGAGCTTGTTGGACTCGCCGGGGTGACCAAATGGTCACCGGAGCTGCATCGACGGCGAGCTCGGCGGCGGCGAAGGTTCGGCAATGGTGGAGACGACAGCTAGAGGGCGAGCGCGGCCAGGGGAGAGAGGGGAGAAGAAAGCAGGGCTCACGGCGGACTTGCAGGGCTGCTCGTTGTGGCCGGGGACGCGCTGGAGACGACAAAGCGGCGATGGCGATCTGCGGCGGCCGGAGGTGATGAAGGCGACGGCGACGGCACCACGGGGCGTCCGGCGAGGCACAGCTTGGCGGAGAGGACGAGGGAGTCGTGGCGGAGCTCGTGGACACGACGGAGGGACGAGGGGGAGGCAGTGGCCGCGGCAACGGCGAGCGGTGGCATCGGTGGCGTTCGGCTGTGAGAGAGAGAGAGCGAGGAAGAGGAGAGGAGAGGATCGGGGGAAGAGTGAGAGGGGTACGGGGCGTGCGTGGCGTCGCGCGGATCATCCAGAGCGACGAGGGGGAGGACAGGCAGGCAGGGAGGGAGGAGGTGGCGCGGTGCGGCGGTGCGCGCGTCGGGCATGCGCCCATCCTCCTGTCGGGGAGGAAGACGACAGAGGAGGGGGGACAGGTGGGCCGGGCGGCCAACTGGGCCGGCCAGGCCGCATAGTGCTGGGCCAGCACAGGAGCTAAGCGCCAGGTAAGGTTTTTCCCCTTTTGTTTCTTTTTCTATTTTTCTGACATTTGTTTGGTGTAAATAAAAATACTAAACCATTTTATTTTCTTATGCCAATTTTTATAGAAGCTAGTTATATTATTCCAGAGCTCCTTTATAAATGGCATAATTTTTGGACAATATTATATATATATAACAATATATATCCAAAGCAAATAATTACTGCATTAATTCCAAATGCCCAAAATAAATACTTATGAGGTCCTAAAAATATTGGTTTGATTTTTATCTCTGTCCAATATTTTCAGAGAGCAACATGAGCATTTTCTTGGACCTTTTTGGAACAATTTTTATTTGGGTCATTTCCAGAGATGATTCTGAGGGTTTCACAAGTCCTCATTTCAAAATTAAATGGAATTTAAAAATGATGCACAACTTGCTAGCTAGTCTAGGTCATACCAGAACTAGGGATGTGACACGTCCTCCATATAAAACCACTCCGAAGGTCAGTCTTCGGATGTCTTCTTCGGGGTACCGGATAGGTATCCGATCCCGGCGATGCGCCATATTTCGGCTCCGCCCACTTGATATATTGACCCCTCCTGAGTGCGGGGGACGAGGTAGAATAGCCTCTTCCATAGCTCGAGATGAGCTTCGCAGCCTAGAAATAGCTCGCAAAGGGCGATGTAGCCCGCGATGTGTAGTATGGAGGCAGGAGTGAAGTTATGCAGCTGGAGGCCGTAGTACTCCAGGAGCCCGCGGAGGAACGGATGGATTGGAAATCCAAGTCCCCTCAGCAAGAAAGGGACAAGGCATACCTGCTCCCCCTAGATGGGTTGGGAAAACTCTCCGCTTGCTCCCCGCCATTGTAAGTGGCTAGTCCGACTCGGACGGGGACCATGTATGCAGGCGGGAGAAACCCCTGGGTCTGCAACTCCACAAATCGACCGTGGGGAACAGAACATTTCTCCCAATCACCCGGCTTAGCGCTGCAGGAGAGAGAGGAGGAGCTACGGCGGTCGTCCATGAGGGAATGGCTTTTTTCCGGGAGCGCTCTGATGGATACTCGCTGGGGGGAAGATGGCGTGATTTGGATCTGAGGATCCCCGTCTCTTTAATAGACAATTTACTAACATGGTCAGGGTGGAAAATGTAAAAATGCCCCGACTTCTCACATTCGCTTGACCGTGGAGATCACCATTATTAGGGAACAGAAGCCGAGGAGTGCAACATTAATGGGAAGCCAGACACTGCTCGTTACAACAGGTACTCAGGGATTTTGGAGAAGAACCCGCCTTGCAATGCCGAAGACAATCTGCGCGCCGGACTCATCGTCATTGAAGCCTGATTCAGGGGCTACCAAGGGAGTCCTGGATTAGGGGGTCCTCGGATAGCCGGACTATATACTTTGGCCGGACTGTTGGACTATGAAGATACAAGATTGAAGACTTTGTCCCGTGTCCGGGTGGGACTCTCCTTTGCATGGAAGGCAAGCTTGGCAATTTGGATGTGTAGATCTCCTTCTCTGTAACCGACTCTGTGTAACCCTAGCCCCCTCCGGTGTCTATATAAACCAGAGGGTTTAGTCTGTAGGACAAAAAAAGAACAATCATAATCATAGTCTAGCTTCTAGGGTTTAGCCTCTACGATCTCGTGGTAGATCAACTCTTGTAATACTCATATCATCAAGATCAATCAAGCAGGAAGTAGGGTATTACCTCCATCAAGAGGGCCCAAACCTGGATAAACATTGTGTCCCCCGCCTCCTGTTACCATTAGCCTTAGATGCACAGTTCGGGACCCCCTACCCGAGATCCGCTGGTTTTGACACCGACAGTGAGTGCTTTGGAGACTGCAAAGCTTACCTGGGATAGGCTGTCCAAGGTCAACGAAGGAGTCTCAACTCAACGTGACTCTTGAGTTGATGTTTTCGAAATCTCTTCAACCGCTTCAAAAGACTCGACAAGGAAAATGTTCAACAAACCTTCGATCGCCTCACTGACATCTCAAATGAGCTTCAAGCACTTGGTACCACTGACATCACCGACCATGAGGTGGTGAAGAAATTGCTGAGATCACTTGATTCCTCATTTGATACACTAGCACTGATGGTTCAAGAATGTGGAGACTACAAGTCACTAGATCCTGCTGATATCCTTGAGAGGATGAACACTCATGAATTCCAACAAGCTGAGAAGAGAGATCTCTATGGGCCAAGATATGAAAGATCACGCGCACTAAAGGCCAAGGCAGTTTCCTCATCTGAAGGAGAAGATTCTGATTGCAGCCTTGGTGATCCTGAAGAACTAAGCCATGAGCTAGCAATGCTCATGAGGAAATTCCAGAAGTTCTCAAGACGTGGTCGCTTTGGAAAATCTTCAAGAGGTGATGACATGAGATCAGATTCCTGATCCCACGACTACAAGAAGAGGACTTGCCACAAATGCAAGAAACCTGGTCACTATATAACCGATTTTCCTCAGTGGGCGAAGGAATCAAATACAAGTATGATAGTTCTGATGACTCGAAGAAAAATAAGAAATCTTCAAAGTCCTCATCGTCAAAATCTTCAAAGACTTCATCCACAAGAAGAGTAGTTCCAAAAAGGCCCGAGCATTCATTGGCAAGGAAATGGACTCTGAAGCTGAACCTCAGGAAAATGAGGAAGAGGAGGAATCTGAAGAGTCATACTCTGGTGTGGCGACCCTAGCTCTCGCTACTACTTTCGTCAGCAAGTCCATCGTCAACATTGAGGAGAATGGCTGCCCCAACACTGATAACGATGGCGACGATGACTATGCTCCCACCTATTGCTTCATGGCAAAAGGTGCCAAGGTACTCAAATATCCCTCCTCTGAATCAATTGAGGATGGATCTGATGATAATATCAAACCTAGCTATTCCAAACTTGCTAATATTGTCATAAAACAACAAAAAGCTTTGGAAATGGTTCAAAATTTGCTAGATAAAAGCAATGTTGGGTGAGAAACTGGATCGAGTTCAAACTCTGACTAACGATCTTAAACGTCTTTAGTCCAAGTTTGATAATCTTCAAGGTCATCATGAAACCCTCTTAGCTGATCATGAGAAGCTTTCTTATGAATTTCTTCAAAGAAAGCAAGATCTTGAGAAGCTAAGGGTGAGTCATGAAGATCTTCAGAAGGAAAATGATTCGTTGCTTCCTCAACAAATCAGCTCCACTCAGGATGAATTCATTCCACCATGTTTGAAATGCATTGAACGAGAATCTACTAGTTCCTCACCTGAAAGTTCAAATGCTTATATTACTGCAAATTCTTCAACTATTTCTGTGGTCACAAATTCCAAATCTGAGGATACCACAAGTATGACTGACAATGCAGGGTTGAAGGAACTGTATGTAACATGCATGCACAAAAGCCTCAAAGGGCACCATGCTCTTTGTGATGTGCTTAAGAAGTAGATCCTCAATAGGAACCCTAGGAAAGAGGGTATTGCCTTTGAGAGGAAACTCAATGCTGATGGTACCTACTGGAAACCTAAGAAATATCCCAAAACCTCATGGTTGCTGCAAAAGGACCTCCCGTAGATCCATCCACTTTATCTGGCTTTACATCTGAATCATCATATTCATCTGATGAGTCATTTGACTCCAACTATAAACTGTTCAAAAAACTAAATGGTGAAGTATTTGCTAGATATGTCGGAACTAACTGCAGGAACGGTCCCCCTATGAAGAAAATCTAGGTTTCCCAAAAGGTGCCTTGAAAGTCTTCAGGTGAATGTCCTCATGACACCACCTGTGAAGAATAGGAACCCTAGATCAAATTCTTCATATGGGCAAAAGGCTTCAAATGGATCCAAGTCCTCCTACGGACCAAATTCCTCACGTGGATCCAAATCCTCATATGAACATCATTGTGCTAACGCGTCTATTTCGCAGGGAAAATCTAAGAGCTATCAATATGTGCATTATTCTTCAAATCATTATGTTCATAAGTCCTCGAAGAATTTCTCTGCTTATTCATATGCATACTCTAACCCATCTTCTGTGAAATGATATACATTGGCTTCAATGGCACCTTTCTCTTATGGAGCTCATAGAATGATGAACTCTTTGCCACCCCTCCAGATGTGGGTGGTGAAGAAAAAGAACTAATCTCTTATGCAGGGTCAAGTCTCCAAACGAACTTAATCGTCTGAAGAATTTGCCAGAGACCTGAATATACTTGAAAGGATGCAAGCTAATCATGAAGAAATGATTCACTCATTTCTCATGTCCTCATACTGCTATATATATGTGTGTTGCATTATTTGATGAAATTATTTCTGATGAATCTGATGTCATATTCTTCACTCTGAAGTATATGAATTTGTAAGGTGCACTAATTCATCTGCAGGATGATCAACCCAAACCAACTGAGTGGGTCCTCGATAGTGGATGTACAAATCACATGACTGGTGACAAGAAGCTATTGATGGACTCATGTAAGTGCATCTAGTGCCCCTTAGTGATTTTGGCGTATTGAAGACTTATAGGTTAAGGGACTAATATGTTTGTGAGTGTACACATGCTCTATAAGTCGACGAGGAGTTTGATATTTACTATGAAAGTCGACCCCTAAAAATGTATGTCTTCAGCTGAAGACTTTGGTTCTCCTGAAGACTTTGAAAGTGAAGAAATTGGTGTGACCTTAAAGAATTGGATATTCATGCGAGGATTATGAAGTGTGAAGACTTTTGTTTTTGTAGTTTCATTTTCTCTTTCTTGAATCATAGGAAACACCGTACTGTTAAAGGGGGTCGAGGTAATACTAAGGAAACTGATTTCCAAGTGATGCTCATCTCAAAATCCTACACCTACCCAATCCTTTCGAGTGAAGTCATTGGAAATATCATATCAGTTCAGTCAATTTCTTCAGCGATAGAGACGAAGATCTTCTGGTCTCTGAGGAATTTGTTCTGACTAAGGAGTTATAAATTCGCCAGTGCGGATTGCCTACACAGTGAGGAACATGATAGCCCTGAGCAATTTGATACCTCAAATCCGACCGTTGCTGTGCTACGCGCCAGCTGTCCAAAATATCCTACCACCTAACAGTCATATCATTTAAGGGCATTTATGTCTTATCATGTCGGGCTGCTCCCTAGGCTATAAATAGCCGCCCCCTACAACCACTAGCTGGTTGGCTGCTCCGTGAGAAACTAACACTTGTCATTGAGAGCATCCCATCCTCCGAGGACTTTGAGCAAAAATCATCAAGTGAGGAAAACCCAAAACCCAAACCCAAACATGTACAAACCTAAAGTGATTGAGCATCACTGAAGATATTGTTCCTGTGTGGAACTAACGGTTGTTACCTTTGAGGACTATGTATCCTCCAGACGGTAAGGCGTCATGGTCTGAGCATCCAAGAGGAATGGTGGATCGTCGAGTGACCAAGTCTGTGAAAGTTTGGAAGTCACCTATGAAGACTTACCACGAATATTGGGCGAGGTCTGTGTGACTTTAGCTCAAGGAGAATACGGTGAGGACTGTGTGTCCTCGAGTTTAAATACTTAGCCACTCCAACCAGATGTACAACTGTCACATCAGTTGGAACTGGTCTAACAAATCATTGTATTCACCAAGCCAACTGGTTCTATTTCCTCAACCCTTTCATTTCCTCATTCGTGTGTTGATGAACCTGATCATTACTATTTGAAGACTTTGATTGAAGACTTTCTCTATTTCCTCAATCCTATTTCTTCAGTCACATAGTCTTCAGCCTGCTTATCCTGTTATCACGCTTTCTATACTCTGTGTTTGTTTTCATTTCATCATTATGACTATGCTACTGATCTGTTATGCTTATACCCGAGTACTTATTCTGCTGCTAGTGTGTCGTTACTTAGGAATTTCTTCACCTAGAAATTCCTCATTGACGAATTTCTAAAAATCGCCTATTCACCCCCCTCTAGTCGATATAACGCACTTTCAATTGGTATCAGAGCAAGGTACTTCCTTGTTCTGTGTGATTTTGGTTTAACCACCTGGAGTTGTAGTTATGTCGACTGTAGGTATGATCAAGGACTCAGCTGGGTGTCCTACCTTCAATGGGACAGACTACCCCTACTGGAAGAACAAGATGCACATGCATCTTGAGGCAATTGATAACAATCTTTGGTATGTTGTGGAAAATGGTGTTCCCTTAGTCACTCCGTCTGTGAATGCTGCTGATGTGAAGAGATTCAAGCAACTCGATTCTCAAGCGAAGAATATCATATGTGGCCATCTGAGCAAAGGACAGTACGGCAGAGTGAGTGCTTTGGAAACTGCTAAGCTGATTTGGGACATGTTGTCCAAGGTCAACGAAGGAGTCTCTACTCAACGTGACTCCCGGGTTGATGTTCTTTGCAATCTATTCAACCACTTCAAAAGACTCGACAATGAAAATGTTCAACAAACCTTTGATCGCCTCACTGACATCTCAAATGAGCTTCAAGCACTTCGTGCCACTAACATCACCGACCATGAGGTGGTGAAGAAATTACTGAGATCACTTGATTCCTCATTCGATACCCTTGCACTGATGATTCAAGAGCGAGCTAATTACAAGTCACTAGATCCTGCTGATATCCTCGAGAGGCTAAACACTCATGAGTTCCAGCTTGCTGAGAAGAGAGACCTCTATGGACCGAGCTTTGGAAGACCCCGTGCACTGAAGGCCAAGGCAGTCTCTGAATCTGAAGGTGAAGATTCTTGTAGCAGCCTTGGCGACCCTGAAGAACTGAGCGAGGAGCTAGCAATGCTCATGAAGAAATTCCAGAAGTTCTCTCACCGCGGTCGCTTTGGAAAGTCTTCAAGGAGTGATGATTCCTCGTCCTGTGACTACAAAAAGAGAACTTGCCACAAATGCAAGAAACCTGGTCACTACATGTCTGATTGTCCTCTGTGGGAGAAGGAATCAAAGAAGAAGAAATACAAAGATGACGATTCTGATGACTCGAAGAAAAGGAAGAAATATTCAAAGTCCTCATCATAAAAAACTTCAAAGTCTTCATGTCACAAGAAGAGCAGTTCCAAGAAGGCCCGGGCATTCATTGGCAAGGAAATAGACTCTGAAGCTGAATCTGAGGAAAATGTGGAAGAGGAGGAATCCGAGGAGTCAGAATCTGGTGTGACGAGCTTAGCCCTCGCTATTGCTTATGTCATCAAGTCCATCTTCAACACCAAAGAAAATAACCTCCCCAACTCTGCTGACAAGAGCGTCGATGACTATGCTCCCACCTACTGCTTCATGGCAAAAGGTGCCAAGGTACTCAAACATTCCCTTCAAATTTGAAATACAAGCACATGTTCCAGTGCACCAAAGTTGGTTGAAAAATCACTGTGTCCTCGGGTAAATTTCTAGGTTCCATGCAAGAAATGGGAATGAAATTCAAAATTCTGGGCGTCGTGGCTGGGTTGGAAACTTGAGAAACTTAGTTTTTGAATTCCTGTAAATCCAAAACACGCATGAAAATAATGAAACTTGGCTTGGTGCCATGACATGGCACCAACATGTTGTGGTAAATTTGTAGTCCGATTTGCGAAGGCGCACACATTAACAATCAACAAAGTCATTTTGGAACAAGTGCTATCACGTTACAATCGGAAACACAAGTATTATTGAAACCGTGGGAGTTCTACTTACTAGTACCATTTATGTGCCGCCACGCGTCCCCATTTTTTATTAGCTAGGAGGCACCATGTAGGGTAGCTATTTGAGTACGAGAGGCGTGCGATTAGACCCCTGCGCGTGCTTATCGGGAGGAGAGCCCTTTGACCTCCATCTGCCGTCCACCTCTCTCCCAAGGTCTCCATTAATGGCGCCCGAGCCTCTGTTTAATGGCGTGGCTATGTCTCACTCGACTGAGATTTAAGAGAGAAAAAAGAAAATCTGAAAGCATGGATCTTGATGTAAGATCCGACGGACCTATATAGCATCTACTGCGATTTATAGCAAGACTGATGAATATATAAGGACGATTTTTTTTATCAAAGAAGGGCTTGCTCCTTCCGATTTTCATTATTGAAAACCACCACAATTCACAAGAAGTTCAGCACAACTCCAGCCTAACATGAAGGACTAAAAGCTACTCCCTCCGTCCCATAATATAAGACGCTTTTTGACACTAGTATAGTGTCAAAAAACGTCTTACATTATGAGACGGAGGGAGTACCAGATTGAAATCGCAACATCCCAAGAGGCCAACAAAGGCCAAACAGCCGCGCTAGAACCCAACATTTCACAACCGACGACACAATCCACATCCTAAACCGATTATTACATCAAAAGAAACCAGGAAACTGGAGGAAGCCCAGCAACAACTAGAAGAACAGCAACGCCAGGGTCGCCACAACAAGAGTTTTCTTCATTCCAGCCTCGCAATACTGATCTTCCACAGAAAGATAAGGACGATTAATTGTCTTACATAATTAGAAAGATAATTAAAAAAGCCACATGCGGCTACACCTGAAATACACAAGGGCAAAAGAAGAAGGAAGACAAGGATCTGGCTCGCTGATCTCTACTTTCTTGATGCATTGCTGCGGGCCGCGGGAACTAGTCTCCGCAGTAAGCGGCGATGAGCTCTTTCGTGTCCTCAAGATGCTGCTTAAGAACATCCATGGATTCCTCCACCAGCCTTTGGCGCTCGTTGCGGAGCATGTCATTCTTGTCCATAAGTTTCTTGACGATGACGCCGATCCTCTTCAACAAGGCACTGGTCTCCTCCTACTGGTCTGCACTTCGAACGATCTTCTACCTCAGTAGGTCGCGCTCGGCCAGGAGCCTCTCATTTCCCTCCCTTAGTTGCCGGATGATGCCGGTAGCCTGTTCAAACGAGGCTTTCACGTTGTCCTGCAACCTCTCCAAGCCGGAGATCTGATCCATCTGGCTATGGACGATCGCATGCATGCGCCTGTAACAGTCGTCGCCTGCCCGCAAGAAATTTTCCCAGGATGCCGTGGCGCGGCGGGACATATCTGCTGCATTCATGGCGCGGCGAGACATCTCTGCTACTTCCGCGGCGCAGCCAGACCAGTCTGCTGCATCGACAGTGTGGCGGGACCTCCGTGCTGCTTCAGCGGCGTGGCGGGACCTCTGTGCTGCTACTTTCGCGTGGCGGGACATGTCGGCTGCTCTCGCAGCGAGGCGGGACATCTCTCGTGCTTCTGCTTCCATGCTCGCCTCTCCCTGGTGGCAATCTCTCGACCCAGAACTCACGCTGGCCATGGCAGATGCAAGGGAAGGATGCTGAATGACTTGTTTGTTTTTGTGGATGATGAGTTGAGGAGGAATGTGCAGTCATCTTGGCATACTAGTATTTATAACCGAGTACTAATACGCTACTAAGTGGGAAAGAGTTTAGGTTGTGATCGGTGTGAACAGGTTTGGAATTCAATATAGCGTGGTACTAATACGCTCCTAAGTGGGAAACCGTTTAGGTTGTGATCGGTGTGAACAGGTCTGCAATATAGCTTGGAGTAATTTGGAATGTGACGAGACGCAAGCTCAAAATTTATAAATACCCGCGTGGCGAGCTCTAAGCTTGTCCTTTTTTCAGACGCATTAAACCTATCTCTCAGGACTTCTCGCACGCTCCATCGTGCCACCCACAAAAACTTGTACTCTGAGTTTAGTAGTACGTTATACAAGAAGAGAAGAGGTGCACGCACGCACTCGTCCTCTCACACACGCGTCTGTTTTTTCTCGAAAAGGAGGATGATGATCCCCGGCCTCTGCATCTGGGAGTCACACACGCATCTGTAGCTACGAATTGCAGTGTTCTCAACCATCTGATTGGCTCTATCATGGATGTACCTATATACTAAAACATGTCTAGATACATCTATATTTTGACAAATGGAAGGCATGTATTGTGGAACGGAGGGAGTGCTTGTCATCAAAATGGATAAAAAGGGACGTATCTAGAACTAAAATACGTCTACATACATCTCCTTTTATCCATTTTGATGACAAGTAGTACTTCTTACCTAAAGGAACTTTATATCCAACAGACACAAAATATCCATTCGACTGTTGGAAATTACTGATCTGATGTCGAAGTAATTGCCGCATCGCCACCAAAACCCACCATTTCTTAAGCTAAAGTAGACCAAGGTAATCCCTATATTAGAATATTACTAAGATAAATAGAAGGCACTGTCGAAACATTTAGGACGTGAGCTTGTCAATCTGAATGTGGAGGGACACAAGCTTAGCCCCGACCAGCAGCTTGGGCGAAACTGTCAAGAAGGTCAGCTCCTGCACGTCGACGTCGCGGGGATCCTTGTTGCTTGTCACCTCCATTTCCACCTCGATGGCGTCGGTCGTGCCTTTGGGCTCCCTCGGCGGGCCGTTCGCCCACAACTTGGCCCAGTAGTGCGGCAGTGGGGACGCCCCCGCTCTGATGCAGACGACCGACATGACGATAGGCGCGCCGATGTCGAGCACGCCGCCGACCAAGAAAAATGTGCGGCGGTCCTCCTCCGCGAACAGCAAGAGCCGTGGCTCCGACAGTGGCACTTGCAGCTGGAGCACCTTGCCGTACTGGATCCTGTGCACGGGCATGGGATGCACATTGCTGATGTGGTGGTAGAGCGCCGGCGGCGTGCCTTCGTATCCGCAGACGGGCACAGGGCATTTGCAGGGCGCGAGCGGACACACGCTCTAGTGATCGGCGAGCTTGTGGTAAGTGACATAGAGCCCACAGCCTTCGTGCGGGCACTCCACCCTCAGCAACGAAACGACGACGTCCACCGCCGTGTTCCGCACGTCGAAGCCACCACCGCGCTCGCACTTCTGGCACTACCGCTGGTTCCCGGGGCGCTCGGCGCGGCAGTCCACGCAGGCCAGGTGCCCTCCCTTGCACTGTAGAAATCAATCGAACAACACATCAATCAAGAAACCTGCACCTTGCTCAATTAGCCAAATGGACGAGGTGTATTCGAACATCATACACTGGAGGTGTCAATGGGCAGAGGCACAAGGGGCAGTGGAGCACGGTGAGGTCCATCGAGACCTTAGTGAGCTCCCTCGTCGGTTCCTGTTCCGTCTACATGATCTCGCCCTCCTCGTGCACAACCATCTCTCGCTTGGGCCGGGGCATTACAAAGCTTTACCGTCAAATATTTTATACTCTGCGCATAACTGTCCTCCCGCATAGCAAGGAAGGCAGTAGTTTGAGTTTTCTGGACAAATTTGCCCCTGCGCATGAGTAAGCTGCATAAATATCGATAGTAAATGTGCATGCAATGGTTGGCTGGTCCTCCTTCCTTTTCGCTTGAGTTGGCTTCCCCAGGCGGTCAAGCCGCATCCGGCGCTGCACGTGTTTGCCTGTAGCCATTTTCTGCTTTGGAAACTGGCGCGATTAATGGGGGCAGAACTAATCGAGCGGGGGCACAGATGGAAACCAACGCGGACGCGCAGACTAATCTGAGAAAAACAAGAAAAAGTTATACGCAAAGTAAAAGGAATCGGAGGGAGTACTACTTCAAGGTGCATTAAATCAACACATGCAAGTATCAAAAGGAGAGTCACGGCATGCATGCATGCGTTGTAATTAATGCATCGGTAACCCTAAATTATTGAAATATATCGAGTGCAGTGCTTTGATGTGTCGCGTCAACTCGTACATCAACGAGAAGTTTGATTATCCTCTCCCTCGCGGACTTAACTGCACCTGCCTTTGGCTGTATGACAGGTTGGCCACACACCTGTCGGGCCCACCTGTCATACACGCAAAGACAGGAGCGTCCCTCCCTCGCCCATGAGCATGGTGGCTGGCAAGACTAGGAGAAGCTTTCGCTACACGCTCTCCCTCCCGCACGCGGTGGACATGCAGCAGTTCAATCGGTGTCAGATGGCCAGAAGCGTACTGTAGTACTCCTCCAGTGCAGTAGTACACCATCATTGTTCGACTTCCCGAAGAGGCGAAGAGCCAAGCGCAGCCCGGACGCTCGTGTGGCAGTTTCATGTGTAGAGTAGTCTAGATAGCGTGTACCGTTCCTGTAAGCTTAAAATCGTTGGGGTCGGCTCCATGCTATGTGGCCGTCTCGAAGTTTTTTAAATTAAAATAGTCTTCTGGCCCTACCTGTCACCCTGGTGATTGTAGTTTGCACGCTCATCTGGTCAAGACAGGAATATATATTTTAATTTGTTTTTTTCGAAAAGGGGGGACTCCCCGGCCTCTGCATCAGAACGATGCATACGGCCACATATATTTTAATTTGTGGTGGGTAAATGTTAGAGGTTGCAGCAAATATATTGTACACTGCGGGTCTTTCAGCCAAGTTTAGAGGCAAGCATGTGGGGCCAGTGCTATGATGTGTCGCGTCAACTCGTAGAACGAGGAGAAGCTTGATTTTACTACACGCCTTCTCCCTCGCCCATGCGCGCTGTTGCTCACAAACGAGGACAGGCTTTTGCTTAGTAGTACTTCTACAACAAGCTATCCGTCCCGCTCGCGGTGGATGGACATGCAGCAGTGGATTCGACACTGTAGAAGCAGTAGTAGTAACATCATTGTTCGTCTTCTCGAAGAGGCGAAGAGCCAAGCGCAAACCGAACGTTGCAGTTGCGAACATTGGAGCATGCATATAGCCAGGCTCTTGCATGAGACAAAATTGCTATGTGAGCCCACTATTGTAGTACGTACAACTACTTGCTAGTATATCCTTGTAAACCAGAAAGGAGTATTTGCCCTTCTAGAGATTTCAACAAGTGACTAGACTACACTGAGACGGAGTACATATGGAGCAAAATGAGTGAATCTGCACCGTAAATAAATACGTACTAGTTCTATCGTTTTCCTCTCCGAGGTGCACAATATTGAGTATACTGACTAGTCTCTTTTTGACACGCATTTACATTGTTTTTTTGACACAGTACAGATGCAAGCGCTCATATACACGCACATACACTCACCCCTATGAACGCACACACACACGGCACTATCATCTTGAAATTTACGAAGTCACCATAGGCACCTCGTCGTCGACGGGTCCATAGGTGCTTGAATGCCAAGGAGGAAGAGGGTAGCGGTTCCCGAGACGTTGAACGGTCAATGATGCATCCTCAATTACATGCAGAGGGAATTAATTGGAGAAGCAGACTAGAGCCAGCACGATGTGAATGCAACAGAGTTTGGACTCTCATATAATAAAGGCGCCCCACCACTCCAATCCATCTACTCCCAAGTCTCTGCGCAACACTGCTCACTCCAATCCAAGACCAAGTGACCAGAAGCCACAAGCACCTATGGAGGCGATGGACGCGAGCGGCAGTCGGCTGTGCCAAATCATCCAAGGCGCCGGCCTGCGGCCCCGCACCGCGCAGCGTTTCCAGATGGTGCTGGCGACCGCAGGCATCGTAGCCCTCGCCGACGCCGGCTTCGCCTCTCGCATGGACGACATGATGGTCAACTCCATCCGCAAGTTCACCGCCGTCAAGAAGCGCGCGGACGACCTTGCCGTACTGCTCCAGCCCGCGCGCCCAGGCTCCTCATTGCCTGCCACCCTCATCGGCCTACATGGTGACGAACTCTTTCAAGCCCTGGTGGCCCTGCAGGTGCCGGAGGTCGCGACGAAGAATGTGCACCTCGAGGCCGCGCTCGCCGCGCAGCGCCTCGCCATGCAAGAAACCGTCGACCTGCACATCCACGTCTACGAGGAAATCGTCTACATAGGCCACTACAAGGCAAGCGAGGACAGAAAGACGTTGGCCTTCTTCCAGCGGCTGGAATCTTTGGACGCCATTGTTCAGAAGCACGTCGACCTGGCCACGAAAGCCGCTGCTACTTAGGCGCCGTTCGGTGGGCCGGCGCCCTGAGTCGAGGAGGTGGACGTCGTCGATGGATGCATCTCTTCTTCTTGCCTCCTGTAACCAGCACTGCATCGCCTCGTGGCCTTAATGTTTTATTAGTATAGTACTCCCTCCGTTCCCAAATATAAGTCTTTCTAAAGATTCCAGCAAGTGACTACTACATACGGAGCAAAATGAGTGAATCTACACTCTAAACTATGTCTTCATACATCTGTATGTTGTATTCCATTTGAACTAGTATCTAAAAAGGCTTATATTTATGAACGGAGGGAGTATATGGCATTTTTTATTCCAGTCGTAACGTTTTCACTGTGAGGTGGGGCCGCAGTTGAGCAAACCCACCCCACCCACCGGGCGTCGGCCGAGTTTAGAATTAGAAGAGAGAAACGAGGGAGGAGAGCTAGCTGTAGCACGGACGCTGTTGTCAGATGGGACTCGTGTTTATAGAATAGGAGTACTGAGCACTCGTGCCTCTTTTTTTGAGGGAAAAATTAGTCGTATGTCTAGTACCACTAGTTGGGTGCGTGCGACCTATAGCTGTCATCACTTTAGGTCTCCTTTTCGAACCGCGGCTACGCTTCACAGTACATATTTTTTCACGCATTTATCCTCCTATATGTACTCCTAGGCTATTTCCACGTGCTCCCATTCGCCGACATGTGGGACATAGAGCATCTGGGTCGTAGTGCATGCACGACTCGGAGCATATGCCGGGGTACTTTACATTTCAGACCTCACGAATTACATGCAAACCCCCCGCAGAAGAATAAATAAATCAATGAATTACTACATGAAACCGGATTATTTTCGTGGAAACCGGAGCACGTTCATTAAATTTTGGACATAACACGTTTATAAAAAATGACCGGACCTAAACCAGTCTAAGGGCCTCTTTGATTTTTCCCGAAAAAAGGGCCTCTTTGATTCGCAGGATACTGAAAACACAGGAATGGGGAAAGTATGATGGCGATGAACCGAGACGAGGAGAACTCTAACTCAGTTAGAGGTTAGAGTTAGATTCTAACCCTGAACTAACTCTAAACCAAAGAGGTGTATGGATGGCAGGGTTAGATTGACAATAAATGCTCTATCTCAATCATTTGACTACTTTGGACCCTATTTTTAGTCAGACTAAAATAAGTCCCTTGGATCCAAGCACCCTCTTGGTGTGGCCGGCTCTTCTGTGGCCTCCTCCCGCTCACAATTGACATAAACGAACCATCTATACAAATCAAGCATGCAAAACATGATAATTTTTACTTTGTCCATACAAATGAGATATCCCACTTAAACATACAAGTCGTCAATCAAGCTTCACAAAATAAAAAAACACTTCATGAAACAAAGAATGAGCTAACTCATCACGGAAGTCGTTCACGATAGGGAGGGAGCCCGGAGCCCCTCACGCACCGAGGGAGGAGCTCGCCATCGTCGCTCTGGAGGAAGGCTCTGTAGAGCCCAAGCCCCGGGAACCCCTCCGACGCTGGCCCTTGCGAGTTGAGGTCGACACCGGCATGGGTAGCAGGGCCGCTTGCCGCCGACTGGGAACTTAATCTTTGGGCCTCTAGAAATAATGCAAGCCTGTAACTAAAATACCTAGAAAGGTGAACTGAATCTTTGGGCCTCTAGAAATAATGCAAGCCTGAAACTGAAATACCTAGAAAGGTGAACTGAATCTTTGGGCCTCTAGAAATAATGCAAGCCTGAAACTTAAATACCTAGAAAGGTGAACTGAATCTTTGGGCCTCTAGAAATAATGCAAGCCTGAAACTGAAATACCTAGAAAGGTGAACTGAATCTTTGGGCCTCTAGAAATAATGCAAGCCTGAAACTGAAATACCTAGAAAGGTGAACTGAATCTTTGGGCCTCTAGAAATAATGCAAGCCTGAAACTCAAATACCTAGAAAGGTGAACTGAATCTTTGGGCCTCTAGAAACAATGCAAGCCTGAAATTGAAATACCTAGAAAGGTGAACTGAATCTTTGGGCCTCTACAAATAATGCAAGCCTGAAATTGAAATACCTAGAAAGGTGACCTGAATCTTTGGGCCTCTAGAAAGATTTATTACCTCCTCAAGCAGCATCAAACAATTCCATGCGTGCACCGCAAATCTATAGCAAGTTTGATCAGGATCTACTTTTCCAAATCAGAATTAGCGCTAGAGCAAGCAAGATCAATGATATGGCCGTGAGACAGAGAAGGAACGAACAAACTCACCCCTCTCGCGACCTCCCTGGTAGATGCGCCGCCGCCGCGCACGACAGAGGGAGAAAAACGACTGGTGAAGGGGGAGCGGGGCGACCTTCGAAGGTCGGAGGGAGAGGGCGGCCGGAGTAGGGCGGCGGAGGCCGGAAGGAGAGGGCGGCCGGAGGAGAGAGAGGGCGAGCGGCGCTTGGGCGGGCGGCCCTATGGGGAACAGAGAGGAGTCGTGCGAGAGGGGGGGAGCGATCTGGTGCGGGCAGGTGAGATTTTTTTAGGGGAGCGATCTGGTACGGGCAGGTGAGATTTTTTTAGTTCTCTTTTAGTGGGCCCGAGGATAACTAACCCAATTAGAACCTCTCCACCGGGCTAGTTTTTTTAGCTGGGTTAGAGCAAACTAGCTCAAACTAACCCCTCTTGTTTCGATAATTTGAGGCTATTTCAACCCAAACTAGCTCTAACTCAGGGATCCAAACAAAGAGGAGTGTTACTGTACATGCTACAGTGTGGACCGTAGCACATTGTTTTTTATGGCCATATCACCACATTGTTTTCTACTGCTGGTTCACTGGGCTACCGTGGTTCGCACGGCTGGTTCACTGGGCTGCCGTGGTTCGCACTCCTCCGACCTGAGTAGTACTCCCTCCGTTCCTAAATATAAGTCTTCGTAGATATTTCACTGTGGACCACATACGGATGTATATAGATGCATTTTATGTGTAGATTCACTCATTTTTCTCCGTATGTGGTCCATAGTGAAATCTCTGCAAAGACTTATATTTAGGAACGGAGGGAGTAGTATAGTACTAGTATATACCGCATCATTCTTTGCTCCTTCTTACTACTCCGACATGTGGGAGAGCCAGCATCCGGGTCGACGTGTCATGCACCAGATTAGAGCGCGGAACGGAAGGGGGGCATCACCCCGGTCGGAGCGCCAGTAATTCATGACTATAATGAGTGGTCATATCACAAGTCTTTCCAGCAGTAACGCGCCGTCAAATAGCACAGCCCCACTCGCTCACCCTCCTCGCCTCTCTGTCAAACCGCCTACCCGAAAACTGTCGCGCGTACTGCCCGGGAAAAGCCCCGCCCTCAACTTTTAACTACGCGAAAATAGTTCGAGCTTGTTCGTTCTATATAAATACAGTACTTACTGTATGTTTATTCACCCGTGGGGTTGTTCAATGAATGGAGGGGCGGGGAGCACAAGTGAACAATACTGTAGTAGTAAGTAGGAGTCGTAGAGTAGTCACCTTAAATAGAGAGTTTCTTTTCTTTAATGCCACGTACACAAATTGAAACGCTTGTTGTGGAGAGAAAAAAGATAATCACTCCACTATATATGGACGCAGGGGCCTGAGCGCTTGCTTTACTAGGGTTGCTCTCTTCATTCTCTCATCCTCTCCAGATATAAACAAGACAGCGGTAGCGACATTTTCTCTCTGCTCACCGCTGGTCACAGATCCGGCCGGATCCCTTCGGCCGGTGTGTGTAGAGGACTAAAAGGTGCATCGTTCACGCGGTCATCGCCGCCGAGGGAGGAAACCCACAGCTGCCGGAGGGGCCCGATCCTCTGCCCGTGCCGTTCTCTCCGACACAGCGCCGGCTCGGGAGGTCCTCCGACCCTTCTTCCTCCCTGCCGTATTGTCCGCAGATCCGACCTGCCGCCGCCGACATCCCGGCGACCCTCAGGTATAAGTTCTTCGAAAGCGGCCTTGCTCTACTGCCCCAGCTCCCCACGTGTCTGCATGTGCATCTTTTTCTACTCCCATCAGCTCTTCCAAAGCCACCTAAATTTTTAGTATTATTAGAGGTAAAGCTACTTCATGCATTCGAATCTAGGGCTTTGTTCAAACAACGAAGAAAGGGGGGAAAGTTGTAGCATGAATCTAGGACTTGATTCAAAGAGGAAATAATATGGTGAAAGTAGTAGAGACCGGATACCCAACCGGTCTCTTGGTTGAAAAGGGAAATAATGGGAAAACGCAGTACAAACTGGATAAGGAACAAATCTATTATTGGTTGAAAAAAGGATAGAAAGTGGCGGCTGGTGGACAAGTCAACAGAGTATGTCCAGGATTAGATTTGCTGCCATCACATAGTAAAAGGTCTCCAGGATTAGATTTGCTGCCCTCACATAGTAAAAGGTCTCAGGATTAGATTTGCTGCCCTCACATAGTAAAAGGTCTCAGGATTAGATTTGCTGCCCTCACATAGTAAAAGGTCTCAGGATTAGATTTGCTGCCCTCACATAGTAAAAGGTCTCAGGATTAGATTTGCTGCCCTCACATAGTAAAAGGTCTCCAGGATTAGATTTGCTGCCCTCACATAGTAAAAGGTCTCCAGGATTAGGTTTGCTGCCCTCACATAGCGTGAACAAGCTCGGCATCACCACTTTATGCCTCCTTGTAGGTACATTGTGCTGATGCGTCCACTGTCGCATGTCCTTATACCAACCTTTTGCTGTTGTTAATGTAAGGGCGCATGTAAAATGAAGCGATCACACTGTTACCTTAGGGACATGTCTAACCAGTGTTATTGTTAATCTAATGCCTCCAGTGATAAGATGCAATTAAACTGTGTTACAAATGGCACTCCTGCTGTTTTCCCCAGTATGATAAGTAAGTTGCTCCTTTACGCTGCTGAGTGTCCTGGTGTCCCCACGGTCCCATGCCCTTAAACCAACTCTTTAGCTGCTGTTGATTTACTGTGTCTGGTAAACAAGCAATGCCACCATTAAAGTAATCCCATATCTGAGGAATCTCATTGTTGATCGTAATGCTTCTGGTAACATGAAGCATTGCTGACGTTTTAAAATTTCTACTGTCCTTGCGTGATTGCCATGAACATAATTAAGATGCTTCTTTTCATTTTGTATATGTTTCGTATATTCTTATTGACCAGCAACTGTTTACTTTCTATCATTTTGTGCAGATACGGATATCCATTTCACCTTGTTGCTATTGTGACCTTTTGGTGAACTGCAGAAAACACTTTTTTTGGAATGAGTGTCTTGTGCAGTTCAACTAAAATGTCACGTGGGCAACATCTCTCAATTTTGGTGGAACTGCACAAAATGGTGATTGGAGTTTCCAAAATCTCCATCAAGTTCTGCGGGTAATCTCGTGCAACATTTTATTAGCCTTTGCAAGATGGAGCCATCACTGTCACCACAATGGCACTTTATTTTAGTGGAACTGCACAAAAGGATAAGGAAATTATAGTTGCACCTTACATGAGCTGGACAACCAACCTTAATGTTCCTCAATTTTAGTGCAACTGCTAAAGAAGAACCTGCCAGCTCACAAGAGCAAGTACTTCTTGGTAGCTGAATGATGCAATCTTTGCTTCATTTCAGGCGAACCGCAGAAAAAGGCGCATGAATTGAATCATGGAACTCCAGGCATACCTCATCCTAGTGGACCTGGAGGTTGAGTTCAAGGAGGTCGCTATTAAAGTGAAATCATGCTTTCCTGTCTCCTTGTTTGTGCTGTGCAAACATGTTGTGCAAACGGGAATACTCAACTACAGATGTTGTGACGGTCAAGAGCATTCGCCAAGTTCTTCGATTGTATGACATGGCTAGCCAAGATGGATTTAATCCCGATATTCACTTTATCAAAAGGCTCTAATGGGTTGGTTCGGAATCTTGCAAGCTGGGAATCAATGAGATGTGTAGGCATCTTTGTTGTACTTATTATTTGAATCTTATTTGTTGGTTCTGAATCTTGCAAGCTGGGAATCAATGAGATGTGTAGGCATCTTTGTTGTACTTATTATTTGGATCTTATTTGTTGGTTCTGAATCTTGCAAGCCGGGAAACACGGCATGATGATGCAGAGGACAGTAACCATAACAAACAGTTCAAACTTGGTCGTATTATCTTTGTGAAAGTGCGACAAATGTGCTGATCGTGTGCGTCCCGAGAATAATAATAATAATTGTTGTGCATGTTGATCCCGTGGCACTGATAGAACGAGCCAATGCATTGCTTGTTTTAAGTATAAATTTCTATTAAAGCTAATTAAATTTAAGTAAAGTGACCACTAACTCCTGTTATTACAGTACCAATACAGACCCGCTTGTGAACCGACGTGTGGCCGGAGTAGGTTTCTTAATGGAGGCGTTTGAATGCGCCGAGGGTGCATCTTCTGCCGGGCGTGCAGCGGACGAGGGAGGGGTAGTAACTGTTGTCGCCTGTACACACTCAGCTTACTGTTGAATCCAGTTCCCCAAGAGCTGAAAAACGAACTGCTGCCGCCGCCTACACACTCTTTCACTCGAAAAGACTCCAACGGCGATCCGAGGGTTGAGCCTGCTGGATATGGACTTCAGCAAGGAGTTAGTTCGCCGTTCAGTCCTATGGCTACACCAAGTTGAATGTGATGTACACCAACGATACGGACTCGGTGAAGCTCTGCCTCGCCTCAGTCCTATGGCTGCACCAGGTTCTGGAGCATTCGCCCGTTTCATCGGCAGCGCCGACTGCACCTTCACTACGGTGGAGAGAAGGAAGAACGTGACGATTCGGCCATCTGGTGCAACAAGCTTGTCGACATCCAGAAGCAATACAAGATCATCAACAACGGGCAGGAGAAGGACTCCGTGGTTGACCTCGCTGAGACCATCATCGACCCCTGATACGCCAACATGAAAGAAGACAACCTGAACACGTGGGAGGTACCTCTGAATCTAGCCTACATAACCTACGCGGCCAAGGACGCATACGCATGCTACGACATGTACAGGCAGATCTTGGACATGAGGGCGTGTCTACTTCCCGTAAGCGACGAGTACACGGACAGCCGCAGCGTCATGATCAAGCGTGCCAGGAAGGTCTAGATGTTGTACTTTATCTGTTTATAAGCACCTTTATCATCTGAGTGTTTCATGCATTAGCCTATGTGTCGTAATTATCTGTTTTGTCCGAAATATTTCTTTTAAGAACCCATTAACCTGATTGCTTTTTTTAGTGGCTATTTGCTTATGTATGTAAACTAGTTCACTTGCCCGTAAAAAAAAACTAGTTCACTCGGCTGCCGTGCTTTGAATCTCGTTCCTCCCAACATATTCCTCTCCTCAGGTGGACCCAGCAGGTCTCTGAATTTTCTCCCACTTTCTTTTCTGATGTAAACTGAGTTTTCTCCCAGTACTTTCCCCTAGAACCAACTCAACTGTCCCACGTCTAGCCTAAAAAATAATAAAACCCCACGTACTATTAACTCATCAAATTGAAATGATATTTTTATTTCGTAAGTTGAAAGTTCTTACAAAATAATAATAATAATTGTTTATATATAACTTGCCAAGTTAACTCCTAGTGATTGCGTACATAAGCTTGCAAAGATTTTACTGACGTGCAACCATGTGTTTATGTTTTTATAACATTTCTCCGTCTAGCCCAACATGATATTTTCACCCAGCCCAGCAAGTCCGCGGATTTCGAGAAAAATGCAAATGGGATTTAAACGGGATGCATAGAGGCTACATCATTGTTTCCCCCAGCCCACCAAATGGACTAAAAACAAATGGACTGGCTGACATGTGGGCTAGTAGGTCGAAGCCTAAGAAGGCGTTGGATTTACATCCAACGGCCGGCATTCTTCTTCAATATCTCATCTTCTTCCCCCAGCGCTGCCGGAACCGCCTGCTCCAGCCTTCGGCGTCCAGCGGCGTTGTTTTGCGCTCCTCAGCGAAACGCTACCCTGCCGACGACCAGGCCATCCCTCCACTCCGCACCTCCTGTTATTCTCTGCCGAGTGTAGGCCCACCCCGCACCCGAACTAGTCAAGTTTCCCACTCCTCTCCGTCTGCGACTCCACTGCCGCGTCTTCCCCATCCCCGGGTCGTTCCAGTCTGGGGCCTTGCCATCGTCCACCGCCTCAGTGCGCTCGGCGCGGCGTGGTCAACATACGAGAGTCATCGGAAGAGGACTGTACATGGAGAGCCTAATGGCTGGGACCCACGAGGTCCATGGTCACACGCAAGGAAAGTTCCTCCTTATTACGCACTTTACGTGGGAAGGGCTTCTGTATTTCGTGAAAAAAACATTCCCCCCGCTGACAGGTCTGACCCACCAGCTATATCTTCGCACGCAAGGAAGTGCCTCCTGATTACGCACCAAAAAATGAATACCCCCTGCTAGCTGGGACCCACCATAGTGGGTGGCTGACTTGTGGGCCTACTAAGTTGATGGGGATGGAGGGCTTTGTCAACATAGTCAATATGAACGATTCTAGCTCCAGTGACCGTACGATGTCCATCAACGGCCATATTGCTTCTTCAACCTCTGGTCTTCTTGCTCCAGCCGCCCAAAGCAGTGCTGGTCATGCCGCGTGCTCCTGCCTCTCGTGGCCGGCTATGATGCCGCGGAGGCCTCACCGCCCCTACTACTCCCACTGCTGGCCCAGGGTATCCCTCTACTCACCCACACCCCCTGTTATTCTGCGGCGACAACAGCCTCACGCTGCAGCCGAACCAGTGAACCCTCGTACTCCTCTCCGCGTGGGCATCCACTGCCGCGTCTTCCCCAGCTCTACGTTGTCCCCTTCCTAAGCCTCGCTGTCGTCCACCGCCTTGGTGCTCTCGGTGCGGCGTGGTCAATGTGGTCAACGACCGACTTCCATCGGAAGAGTACTGTACATGGAGAGGCTGATAGCTGGGTCCAAGGCCACAACCCAGTTTTTTGTGATTTGCCAAGTAAGTCGCTTTGTCAGGCATGTTGGGCTGCAAATCTTTCAAGACGAGGAGAGCTTCATTCGGCTGGCCGAGAAAATGGCCTATCAGTAATGGGAAATGGGCTGTACATTTTTAAAACACATCAAACCGGCAATTAGTTTCAAATATCTTTTTTTCATTTCGAGATTTTAAATTACATTAATTTTTATGCGTGGATAATTTGTTGGATTCTATATTGATATACATTTATTTTTAAAATCAGTTTGAATGTGAGTCAAAATTTCGGGATTAAAAACAGTTCGGACTGCACCGAAATATGCAAAATTTCGTATAATTTTTTAACCGTGGCCACAATATGGCCTGTAATGCTAACAAAAAGAATATGGGCTCCAAAAAAACCTTAAGAATTAGCAAATGGGCTGTAAATTATTAGAAATAATGGCAGATGGGCTGTATGCTGTTTTCCACAGATTTGTGGCTTTCCTAAAAAAAGGTTGACGCACAAGCAGTGACTGTTGGATGTCCATCCAACGACCGTCGTGCTTCTTCAATCTCTGCTCTTCCTGCTCCAGCCGCTCAAACAAGCGCCGGCGGGACTGCCTGCTCCCTCCTCCCCGCGGCCGGCTGTGCTGCCGCGCAGGCCTCACCGCCCCACCGTACTCCCGTCGCTGGCCTAGCCATCCCTCTACTCACCCACACCTGCTGTTATTCTCCGACGACGGCAGACGAACCAGTAAACCCTCGTACAGTCGTACTCCCCTCCGTGTGGGAAACAACTGCCGAGTCTTTGATACGTCTCCAACTCTTGAATAGATAGAACAGAAAGGATAACTTTGAGGTGGTTTCGTACCGTACCATAATCTCTTCATTTGTTCTCCGCTATTAGTGGCTTTGGAGTGACTCTTTGTTGCATGTTGAGGTCTTGTTATATGATCTATCTATGTTATTATTGTTGAGAGAACTTGCACTAGTGAAAGTATGAACCCTAGGCCTTGATTCCTATCATTGCAATACCGTTTACGCTCACTTTTACCACTTGTTACCTTGCTGTTTTTATTATTTCAGATTACAAAAACCTTTATCTACTATCTATTTTGCACTTGTATTACCATCTCTTCGCCGAACTAGTGCACCTATAAAATTTACCATTGTATTGGGTGTGTTGGGGATACAAGAGACTCTTTGTTATTTGGTTGCAGGGTTGTTTGAGAGAGACCATCTTCATCCTACGCCTCCTACGGATTGATAAACCTTAGGTCATCCACTTGAGGGAAATTTGCTACTGTCCTACAAACCTGTGCACTTGCAGGCCCAACAACGTCTACAAGAAGAAGGTTATGTAGTAGACATCAAGCTCTTTTCTGGCGCCGTTGCTGGGGAGGTTAGCGCTTGAAGGTATATCTTTAGATCTTGCAATCGAATCTTTTTGTTTCTTGTTTTATCACTAGTTTAGTTTATAAAAGAAAATTACAAAAAAAATGGAGTTGAGTTTGTCTCATACGCTTCGTCTTTTTATTATCTTTCGTGAGAATGATGGAAGGGAAAATTGTTCTCAATTGCTAGAAGAAGAATGCATTAGAATGTTTGGTACTATATCTTTGTATGATGAGCATGATTGTAATGTTGTTAGTATGAATTCCTTGAATATCCATGATGCTAATGATATGCAAAGCCATAAGCTTGGGGAAGCTATGTTTAATGAATATGATATTTTTTGTCCCCCAAGTTTTGATGAGCAAATTTATTATGATGAAAGGATGCCTCCTATTTATGATGATTATATTGATGAAAGTGGGATTGGAAGAGTGTCAACTTTAGGAAGTAGTGATCCCACTATTTTGGAGGATGTTGAATCTTATTGTGATGAACATGAAAGTGGATTTGGAAGAGTGTCAACTTTATTTAGTGATGATTCCACTATTTCGGAAGAGGTTCCAATTGATTATGAGAACAAAGTTGCTATCTATGATGATTATTGTGATGACTTGTATGCTATTAGGAATAATGATAACCATGAAACTTGTCATCATGATTTTAGTTTTCAACTGGATTATGCCTCACATGATAGTTATTTTGTTGAGTTTGCTCCCACTATTATTCATGAGAAGAATTTTACTTATGTGGAGAGTAGTAAATTTTATATGCTTGTAGATCATGAAAAGAATGTTTTAGGTGCTAGTTATATTGTTGAATTCATTCATGATGCTACTGAAAATTATTATGAGGGAGGAACTTACGCTTGTAGGAATTGCAATAATATCAAGTTTCCTCTCTATGTGCTTAAAGTTTTGAAGCTATGCTTGTTTTACCTTCGTTTGCTAGTTGATTATTGTTCCCATAAGTTGTTTGCTCACAAAATGCCTATGCATAGGAAGTGGGTTAGGCTTAAATGTGCTAGTCATATGCTTCATGATGCTCCCGTTATGTTTCAATTCCTATCTTTTATGTGAGCATCATTGCCATCATCATGCCTAGCTAGAAAGGCATTAAAGAAAAACACTTGTTGGGAGACAACCCAATATTTATCCTTACTGTTTTTGTGTGTACACATGTTTATGATACTGTATTAATCATTTTTATACCTTTTGTTTCAATAAAGTGCCAAGTAGAACCTTTGGGAAGACTTGGGTGAAGTTTATATGATCTTGCTGTGAAAAACAGAAACTTTAGCGCTCACGAGAATAGCTGCCATTTTTACTGGAGAGTGCTTTTAGGTTGATTCTTTTTGCAGATGATTAATAGACAAGTTACTCAGGTCCAGAAGTTTATTTCAGAATTTTTTTAGTTCCACAAGTATACGTTTGATACAGATTACTACAGACTGTTCTGTTTTTGACAGATTCTGTTTTCATTGTGTTGTTTGCTTATTTTGATGCATCTATGGGTAGTATTAAGTGGTATGAACCATAGAGAAGTTGGAATACAGTAGGTTTTACACCAATATGAATTTAGAATGAGTTCATTACAGTACCTATGTGGTGGTTTTATTTTCTTATACTAACGGAGCTTACGAGTTTGTTTGAGTTTTGTGTGGTTGAAGTTTTCAAGTTTTGGGTAAAGATTCGATGGACTATGGAATAAGGAGTGGAAAGAGCCTAAGCTTGGGGATGCACAAGGCACCCCAAGGTAATATTCAAGGACAACCAAGAGCCTAAGCTTGGGGATGCCCCGGATGGCATCCCCTCTTTCGTCCTCGTTCGTCGGTAACTTTACTTGGAGCTATATTTTTATTCGCCACATGATATGTGTTTTGCTTGGAGCGTCAATTTATTTTGTTAGTTTTTGCTTGCTGTTAGTTAGAATAATGTTTTGCACCTTTAGTTTCAATAAAAAAGTCAAGGATAGCCTTTTCCATGCTTATTTTGCTAGTATACATGTTGCTGTTTGAAAACAGAAAGTTTACCGCTGTTGCAGAAATTCCCTAGAAAAGTCAGAGAATGGTATAACGTTTAATATTTTTGCATATTAAGCTCTGATAAATTCATTACAGTGGGAATTTTAGTTCATAATTTTTGGAGTCAGGGAAGTATTGTTACTCTTGCATTCTTTACAGACTGTACTGTTTTGGCAGATTGCTGTTATGTTTGCATTGTTTGCATATGTTTGCTTGTTTAATGATTCTATTTGAGGATAGGAGTATTACATATGCAGAGGCATTTAGTATGCAATGTTGAATAATAATTTTAGTAATTTGTTATAGTAGAAGATGATATGGTTTTGCATTGGTTTATACTAACCTATCTCACGAGTTCTTGTTGAGTTTGTTGTGAATGAAGCTTTTGATAAAAAGAGAAACCATGATATGAGAGGAATTAAGGAGACACAAAAGCTCAAGCTTGGGGATTCCCAAGGCACCTCAAGATAATATTTCAAGAAGTCTCAAGCATCTAAGCTTGGGGATGCCCCGGTAGGCATCCCACATTTCCTCTTCAACAACTATCGGTTAGTATCGGTTGAGCCTAAGTTTTTTGCTTCTTCACATGAGTTGTGCTATACTTGCAATGTCATTTTATTTTGTTTTGCTTGCTGCTTGAATACAATACCAAGATATGAAATTCTTTAATGAGAGAGAGTCTTCACATAGTTGCTTAATTATTTAGCTACTCATTGATCTTCACTTATATCTTTCGGAGTAGTTTGTCGTTTGCTCTAGTACTTCACTTATATCTTTTAGAGCACAACGGTGGTTATATTTTGTAGAAATTGCTAGTCTCTCATGCTTCACTTATATTATTTTAGAGTCTTAAACAACATGGTAATTTGTATGAAAACTATCATAAGAAGTGAATTGGATGCTATGATCAATTTGATACTTGATAATTGTTTTGAGATATGGAGGTAGTGATATTAGAGTCATGCTAGTTGTATGATTATGAATTTAAAGAATGCTCGTGTTGAAGTTTGTGATTCCCGTAGCATGCACGTATGGTAAAAGTTGTGTGACAAATTTGTTGCATGAGGTGCTCTTTTGATTGTCTTCCTTATGAGTGGCAGTCGAGGACGAGCGATGGTCTTTTCCTACCAATCTATCCCTCTTGGGGCATGTGTAGTAGTACTTTGCTTCGAGGGCTAAGTAGACTTTTGCAATAAGTATATGAGTTTTTTATGACTAATGTGAGTCCATGGATATACGCACACTCATCCTTCCACTTTGCTAGCCTCTCTTATTACCGCGAAACTTTCGCCGGTATTGAACCCATTATTTACCTTCCTCAAAACAGCCACCATACCTACCTATTATGGCATTCCCATAGCCATTCCGAGATATATTGCCATGCAACTTTCCAGCATTCCGTTCATTATAATTATGACACACATTACTTTTGTCATATTGCCTTTTGCATGATCATGTAGTTGACATTGTATTTGTGGCAAGGCCACCTTCATAATTTTCATACATGTCACTCTTGATTCATTGCATATCCCGGTACACCGCCGGAGGCATTCATATAGAGTCATATCTTGTTCTAGCTTTGAGTTGTAATTCTTGAATTTTAAATCCATAAAAGTGTGATGATCTTCATTATTAGAGCATTGTCCTAGTGAGGAAAGGATGATGAAGACTATGATTCCCCCACAAGTCGGGATGAGACTTCGGACTTTACAAAATAGAGAAAGGCCCAAAAGAAAAAAAAGGAAGGCCAAAGAAAAAAAAGAAAAAAAAGAGAAAATGAAAAAGAAAAAAATAAAATGAGAGAAAAAGAGAGAAGGGACAGTGCTACTATCTCTTTTTCCACACTTGTGCTTCAAAGTAGCACCATGATCTTCATGATAGAGAGTCTCATATGTTGTCACTTTCATATACTAGTGGGAATTTTTCATTATAGAACTTGGCTTGTATATTCCAATGATGGGCTTCCTAAAAATGCCCTAGGTCTTCGTGATCAAGCAAGTTGGATGCACACCCACTTAGTTTCTTTTTGTTGAGCTTTCATATATTTATAGCTCTAGTGCATCCGTTGCATGGCAATCCCTACTCACTCACATTGATATCTATTGATGGGCATCTCCATAGCCCGTTGATACGCCTAGTTGATGTGAGACTATCTTCTCCCTCCTTTTGTCCTCACAACCATCACCATATACCACCATAGTGCTATGTCCATGGCTTACGCTCATGTATTGCGTAAGAGTTGAAAAAGCTGAAGCGCGTTAAAAACTATGAAACAATTGCTCGGCTCGTCATCGGGGTTGTGCATGATGGGAGTATTTTGTGTAACGAAAATGAAGCATGGCCTAACTATATGATTTTGTAGGGATAAGCTTTCTTTGGCTATGCTTTTTTGATAGGACATGATTATTTGTTAGTATGCTTTGAAGCATTATTATTTTTATGTTTTATAAGCTTTTATCTTGAATCATTTGGATCTGAATATTCATGCCATAATAAAGAGAAATTACTGTGAGAATCATGCTAGGTAGCATTCCACATCAATAATTCTGTTTTTATCATTTACCTACTCGAGGACGAGCAGGAATTAAGCTTGGGGATGCTTGATACGTCTCCAACGTATCTATAATTTTTGATTGTTCCATGCTATTATATTACCTGTTTTGAATGATTATGGGCTTTATTATACACTTTTATATTACTTTTGGGACTAACCTATTAACCGGAGGCCCAACCCATATTGTTGTTTTATTGCCTGTTTTAGTATTTCGAAGAAAAGGAATATCAAACGGAGTCCAAACGGAATGAAACCTTCGGCAACGTGATTTTTTTGGAAGAATATCATCCTAGAGACGTGGAGTTCAAGTCAGAAGATGGACTCCACAAGATAGGAGGGCGCGTCCCTAGGGGGGGCGCCCCCCTGTCTCGTGGGCCCCTCGAGCTCCTCCCGACCGACTTCTTTCGCCTATATAGTCCCACGTACCCTAAAAACATCCAGGGAGAAGATAGATCGGGAGTTCCACCGCCGCAAGCCTCTATAGCCACCAAAAACATCTCGGGAGCCCTTCCCGGCACCCTGCCGGAGGGGGGATCCATCATCGGTGGCCATCTTCATCATCCTGGCGCTCTCCATGACGAGGAGGGAGTAGTACCAGTAGCTATGTGTTTGATCTCTCTCTCTCTCTCGTGTTCCCTCTATGGCACGATCTTGATGTATCCCGAGCTTTGCTATTGTAGCTGGATCTTATGATGTTTCTCCCCCTCTACTCTCTTGTGATGAATTGAGTTTTCCCTTTGAAGTTATCTTATCGGATTGAGTCTTTTATGAAAACACTTGATGTATGTCTTGCCGTGCTTATCTGTGGTGACAATGGGATATCATGTGCCTCTTGATGTATGTTTTGGTGACCAACTTGCGGGTTCTACTCATGAACCTATGCATAGGGGTTGGCACACGTTCTTGACTCTCCGGTAGAAACTTTGGGGCACTCTTTGAAGTACTTTGTGTTTGTTGAATAGATGAATCTGTGATTGTGTGATGCATATGTATAATCATGCCCACGGATACTTGAGGTGACAATGGAGTATCTAGGTGACATTAGGGTTTTGGTTGATTTGTGTCTTAAGGTGTTATTCTAGTATGAACTCTATGATGGATTGAGCGGAAAGAATAGCTTTATGTTATTTTACTACAAACTCTTGAATAGATAGAACAGAAAGGATAACTTTGAGGTGGTTTCCTACCCTACCATAATCTCTTCGTTTGTTCTCCGCTATTAGTGGCTTTGGAGTGACTCTTTGTTGCATGTTGAGGGCTCATTATATGATCTATCTATGTTATTATTGTTGAGAGAACTTGCACTAGTGAAAGTATGAACCCTAGGCCTTGTTTCCTATCATTGCAATACCGTTTACGCTCACTTTTACCACTTGTTACCTTGCTGTTTTTATTATTTCAGATTACAAAAACCTTTATCTACTATCTATTTTGCACTTGTATTACCATCTCTTTGCCGAACTAGTGCACCTATACAATTTACCATTGTATTGGGTGTGTTGGGGACACAAGAGACTCTTTGTTATTTGGTTGCAGGGTTGTTTGAGAGAGACCATCTTCATCCTACGCCTCCTACGGATTGATAAACCTTAGGTCATCCACTCGAGGGAAATTTTCTACTGTCCTACAAACATGTGCACTTGCAGGCCCAACAACGTCTACAAGAAGAAGGTTGTGTAGTAGACATCAGTCTTCCCTGCCTCTGTGTCATTCCCTTCCTAGGCCTCGCCGTCGTCCACCACCCTAGTGCTCTCCGCGTGGCCTGGTCAACGTGGTCAATGACCGACATGCATCTGAAGTGGACTGTACGTGGAGAGGCCGACAGCTAGGTCCATGGCCGCACGCAAGGAAATGCCTCCTTATTACGCGCAAAATAATGATTCCTCCACCTGACATCAGGGACCCACCGAAAGGGCCTCTGTATTTCGCGAAAAAAATGTTACCACCGCTGACAGCTTGGACCCACCAGCTATATCTTTGCACGCAAGGAAGTGTCTCCTTATTACGCACAAAAAATGAATACTCCCCCTGTTAGCTGGGACACAGTATAGTGGCAGGCTAACTTGTGGGCCTACTAAGTTGACGGGGACGGAGGGCTTTGTCAACTTAGTCAATATGCACAATTCTAGCTCTAGTGACCGTACGATGTCCATCCCATGGCCGTAGTGCTTCTTCAACCTCTGGTCTTCTTGCTCCAGCCACCCAAACCAGCGCCGGTCGTGCCTCGTGCTCCTGCCTACTGTGACCGGCTGTGATGCGGCGGAGGCCTCACTGCCCCCTACTACTCCCACCGCTGGCCATGCCATCCCTCTACTCACCCACACCCCATGTTATTCTGCGGCGATGGCGGCCTCACACTACAGCGAACCAGTGAACCCTCGTACTCCTCTACGCGTGGGCATCCACTGCCGCGTCTTCCCCGGCTCCGAGTCGTCCCCTTCCTAGGCCTCGCTGTCGTCCACTGCCCTGGTGCTCTCGGCGCAGCGTGGTCAACGTGGTCAAGGAATGGCTTCTATCGGACGTGGACTGTACATGGAGAGGCTGACAGCTGGGTCCATGGCCGCAACAAGGAAGTGCCTCCTTATTACGCGCAAAATAATTATTCCTCATCCTGACAGCGGGGACCCACCGGATGGGCCACCGTATTTCACGAAAAAAACATTTCCCCCTGACTGCTAGGACCCACCAGCTACATCTTCGCACGCAAGGAAGTGCGTCCGGGCAAAAAAAACGATTCGCCCCCCTGACTGCTCGGACCCACCAGCTACATCTTTGTAGGCAAGGAAGTGCCTGACAGTCGGGACCCACCTGCTCGAAGCGTACGTAGGGTTGTCATTCTTGTCGTGAACGTGTATGTACATACTGGTCGTTGTAGAGGCGCGCACGTGTCATAGTAGAGGCGTGCACGTGTCATAGTACTGGCGCGCACGTAGCATGTACACATACGAACATCGGCGAGGGTGCAAGAAAGAAAATACGGCCACATATGTACATACGGGCAGGGTCTCGAACGCCTACTCGCGCATACGTACATGGCTGGGTCGGAATGGAGAAACAACGTCGTCGTCGTGTTCATGGGGAGCCAACCGGCTTGGTCGGAACGGAATGCGTGGTCGTGTTCATCGGGAAGGCTTGGACAGAACAGGCGATGGAAACGAGGCCTGGCGTAAGGAAACGGACCTCCTACATTCGGAATGGGGTCCTGTTGATCGGGAGGGGTGTGGCGTACCACAAAATGGAGGAAACGGACCTCCTATGGTTGAAACGGGGGTCCTGTTGATCGGCAGGGGTGTGGCGTACCGCAAAGCGGACGAAACAGAATTGTGTTGGAGCGCTACGGTTGAAACGGGGGTCCTGTTGATCAGGAGGGGTGTGGCATACCGCAAAACGGACGAAACGGACCTCCTACGGTCAAAACGGGGTTCCTGTTCATCGGGAGGGGTGTGGCGTACCGCAAAACGGGACTCCACGAGATACTGTTCATCTCCACCGTCGACCTCCTCCAGCCTCCACGGGCTACCGTCGACCTCCTCCAGCCGCCACGGGCTCCTGTTCAACCAGCCTCCACCGCGCGCTACTCCACCCGCTACTGTTCAACCACCCCTCCACGGGCACCCCTCCACTGTCTACTGTTCATCCAGCCCTCCACCACACCACGGGGTCCTGTTCAACCACCCCTCCACGGCCACCCCTCCACCGTCTACTGTTCATCCAGCCCTCCAAACCACGGGGTCCTGTTCATCCAGAGGCAACGCCACCGCTCACTGTTCATCCACACCCCCGCAACACTCACTATTCATCCAATCGATCGGCTTCAGCTAGCAGCAGTAGCGAAGAAATCGCTCCATCGGGTTCAGTTAACATCCATCGATCGATCCTCGGGTTCAGTAACGCGTAGCCTGCAGTGCAATCGCTCGGGTTCAGTTAGAGCCCAACGCCTCGCTCGGGTTCAGTTAGATGCGTCGCACACAGGCGTGTACGTGTACGAGAGAAACGGGCATCGCTAGGCCCCCGACCTCCCACTGTAACCGGCAACTCCCCAAAAGTTTCCTCCCCCTCGCTTCTACCATGGTTTTTTTCCGTCATGGACATCCCAAAGAATGTCATGCAGCTGCGTCTCCGGCCCGCCCAGGACAAAAAGCCCATTTTCTGTCATGATTTTTTGTCATAGAAGTAGGAGCTCACCACATCTATGATGATACCGGGTTTTGTCACAATTATCGTCATAGAAGTGTCATATGTATGACAAATTTTTTTTCGTTCGGCCCAAAATGTCACGGATGTGTCTTTTTTTGTAGTGAAGTCTTCAGACGATTTTCCTCAAAGAGCATCTACGAACTTCGGTGTGAAGATCAAGCATATCAGGAGTGATAATGGAGCTGAGTGCAAGAACACTCGTCTCGGTGAATATCTTGACATACTTGTTATTACTCACGAGTTATCTGCTCCCTATACTCCTCAACAGAATGGCGTCATGGAGCGCAAGAACAGAACTCTTGTTGAGATGGCTTGCACTATGCTTGATGAATACAAGACACCACAATGTTTTTGGCCAGAAGCTATTGATACTGCATGCTACATCATCAACAGAATGAAGTGTCACCTGAGGAATCCATCAAGCTTAAGGCTACTGAGGATGTCATCCCTACCGAAGAATCTGCTGAAGAAGTCATTCTGGATCGTGAAGACAATCAAGTTGGTGCTGCTGAAGAAAATGGCCTTGAAGAAATTGCTGGGCCTAAGCAAAGTCGTCAACCGGCTCATCCTCACATTGCAAACGAAGTGCAAATTGAGAAAATCATCAGCGACATCAACACACCAAGTCCTCTCACGCGTTCAAAAGCTTCACACTTGTCTAACTTTTGTGGGCATTTTGCGTTTGTCTCTATCACATAGCCCACCAAAGTTGATGATCATTCATGGAATCTGAGTGGATTCAAGCCATGCAAGATGAATTGCATCAATTCGAGATCAACAATGTTTGGGATCTTGTCAAGCGACCAGACCCATGCAAGCACAACATCATCGGTACCAAATGGATCTACCGCAACAAACAAGATGAAAATGGACTTGTGGTGAGGAATAAAGCTCGTCTTGTAGCTCAAGGCTACACACAGGTTGAAGGAATTGATTTCGATGAAACTTTTGCACCTGTTGCTAGACTTGAAGCTATTCACATATTGCTTGCTTACGCTAACCATCATAATATCATCTTACATCAAATGGATGTGAAAAGTGCATTCCTCAATGGTAAGCTTGAGGAAGAAGTATATGTTGCTCAACCACCAGGTTTTGAGGATCAAAAATTTCCAGATCACGTCTACAGACTCAACAAGGCCCTCTATGGCCTCAAGCAAGCACCTCGGTCATGGTATGATACATTGAAGGAATTCCTCATGAAGAAAGGATTCAAACCCGGTTCACTTGACCCAACTCTTTTCACCAAAGCATATGATGATGAATTATTCGTGTGCCAAATATATGTTGATGATATTATCTTTGGCTGTACTAACCAACGTTATAGTGACAAATTTACCTATATGATGAGTGAGGAATATCAAATGTCCATGATGGGAGAGTTGAAATTCTTCTTAGGTCCTCAAATTTGTCAACAACACAATGGCATATTCATATCTCAGGAGAAATACCTCAAGGATGTGTTGAGGAAATTCGGCATGCAAGATTGCAAAGGCGTCAAAATCCCTATGCCCACAAATGGCCATCTACGCACCAATGAAAATGGTAAAGACTTTGATCAAAAGGTATATCGCTCCATGATTGGCTCTTTATTATACCTATGTGCATCTTGGCCGGATATTATGCTTAGTGTTTGCATGTGTGCCCGATTTCAAGCTACACCGAAGGAATCACACCATAAGGCTGTGAAGCATATTCTTTGATATCTAGTTCACACTAACACTTGGATTATGGTATCCCAAGGTCTCTTCCTTTGATCTCATTGGATATTCTGACTCTGACTATGCTGGTGATCGGGTGGACCACAAGTCAACATCATGCACATGTAATTTCCTCGGACTATCCTTGGTATGTTGGTCCTCGAAGAAGCAGAACTGCGTATCACTCTCTACTGCTGAAGCTGAGTACATTGCTGCTGGATCTTGTTGTGCTCAATTGCTATGGATGAAACAAACCCTCAAGGACTATGGCATCAATGTAAAGAATGTGCCACTCTACTGCGACAATGAGAGTGCTATCAAGATTGCTCACAACCCAGTTCAGCACTCGAAGATAAAGTACATCCAAATTCATCATCATTTTCTTCATGACCATGTGTTGAAGGGCGACATCTCCATCGACCACGCAAATACTGAAGACCAGCTGGCCGATATCTTCACAACCTCCTTGGATGAGAAGAGATTTATCAAGTTGCGGTGTGAGCTAAATATCTTAGAATCTACGAATATTATTTGAAAAGGACACACATCCTAACACTTATGCAAATTTGATGACTTAGATGTGAAACACACGAAGTAATGTTTTTCTTCAATCAATGAAGACTAACCCTCTAAGTGTGAAGAAATTAATGAAGAATTTGATTCTCAGAACACTACAACAATTGTACGCGGTGTCTGAAATCATCATTCTTATACATGGGTTACGCCACCAACCAAAGTTGAAAATCTTCAATTTGAGTTTTTCTTCATTTTTGAAATTCCTCAGTTGTTCAATTTCTTCAACTTTGCATTGTCTTCACTCTTTCCGTCGTTGTTCTTCATTGACTATATATATATATATATATATACTTGAGTTTTATGTCCTCAACAACGTTCACTTATTGCTAATTCTTCAAGTTGCCTTTTCTGCTAAGTGAATGTGATCGGACCCATCCCCCCTCTATGCTAAACTCAATCCATTCTGTTCACAAATTCTTCATGTGCATTCTATTTGAAACCTATTCAAAATCTTCACTATGTCCTTGTCAGCTGAAGAATTTGCGAATGAAACATTAAAATTTTCTTATCTCAATTTTTGGATTTTACCACTCAAACCGTCCCACATCCCACGATAGGATTTATCTATTCACCCACGATCTCACACGATCTCCACCACTTTGTACGTGGGTGACACATGTCGCTAGGATGAGAAGGCTCAGGGGCACGTTCGTCCATTTTTCTCGGGCGAGCAGTTTTTTCACCTCGGCTATAAATACCCCTCACCCTCCTCTGATTGCATTTACCCCGCTCGAACTCACTCCCCTCGCTTGAGCTCTCAAGCCCTAGTGCCGCCGCTACTTTCATCGTTGTCGGTGAGGAAGAGCTTCACTGCCTTGACCTCATTGCTGTCGTACTCGCGCCAGCCATGGATATCTTCACTCTGCCACCGCCATAGCTGTCTTCCTCTGCCAAGTTAGGGCGTGGAAGATCTGGACTGATGAACTTCCAATCTGACACTCCTAGTTCGTCGTGTTCTTCATGAAGGGTAATTAAAAGTTACTTTTACTGCCTTTGTTGATTCTGATGATTTCCATGAAATCTTCAAAAGGTGTTTATTCTTCAACTTCTCCACTTTAAACACCTCACATAATCATCTGCTCTTGATCTGTTTCTCTAAGCGACATTTTTCTTCAAGATTCCTCAATTGTGTGAATTTCTTAAATCCATGCAACTCTGGAACCTAAGTCAAAGAACGCTTAGTGAAATTCCTCAAGACATATCTGGTCAAATTCCTCAAACTTGTTCCTTTTTGCAAAAAATTCTAAGAACGCATATGCCTCTCCAAATTCTTCGCACCGATACTCTGTTCACAAGTACACATGTCCGCTGCTGAATCACTAGGTTTTCATCAACTTAACTCATTTGCAGCATTCCTCGAAGAAAAACTGCATACCTCTTCAGAGAACTCAATTGTTCAAAATCCTCGGCTGAAGAAAATGGTAGATGGAAAGGAACCTCAGAAGGGAGGGAAGAAACTGGAAGTGAACACTGCCTTTGAAATCCCTGATGACATCTATGTAGGGTATTGCACTCCTGATGAGGCAACCCATGGAAAAGAAACGAAGAATGAGCGCAAGGTGCGCATTCAGAGGATTGAACGAAGATGGGAACGGGAATGGAGGGAATACAGATACGTTACTCCAAAGTACATGAAGAAATTCACTCTTCACCCTCCTTGCCCAAGACCTTCGTTGGCACCTGGCCAAATTGCTGATCCCACTAGCCTCAAGCGCGGTGAGGACTATGCTGATGAATGGGACAAGCGGCAAGCCAAGTTGACCAAACAGGCCAAGGAAGCAGTGAGGAAATTCAACAAAGACTCAGCTGTTGCCGTTGCTGAGGCCTCTACTAGCAAGAAGGCTATGCCTAAGAAGCCAGCTCGCAAACCACCTTCCTCAGCAATGCCCTCACAGACAAGCTCATCTATGCCCTCACGTCATATTCCTCAAGCTGCTCTAGTTCCTTAAACTGCAAAACCCTCAGCTCCTCCAGCAAACACTACAAAAAAAGACACATCCGTGACATTTTGGGTCGAACGATTTTTTTCCTGTCATACATATGACACTTCTATGATGATAATTGTGACAAAACCCAGTATCATCATAGATGTGGTAGGCTCCTACTTCTGTGACAAAAAATCATGACAGAAAATGGGCTTTTCGTCCTGGGTGGGCCGGATACGCAGCTGCATGACATTCTTTGGGCCGTCCATGACGGAAAAAACCATGGTAGAAGAGAGGGCGAGGAAAATTTCAGGGAGTTCCCGGTTACGGTGGGAGGTTGGGGGCCGAGCGATGCGCATTTCTCTCGTACACGTACGCGCGTGTGTGCGAGGTGTTGGCTCTAACTGAACCCAAGCGAGGCGGTGGGCTCTAACTGAACCCGAGCGATTGCACTGCAGGCTACGCGTTACTGATCCCGAGCGATCGACCGATGGCTGTTAACTGAACCTGACCGAGCGATTCCTTCGCCACTGTTGCTAACTAAAGCCGATCGATTGGATGAACAGTGAGTGTTGCGTGGGGGGGTGTTTGGATGAACAGTGAGCGGTGGCGTTGCCTCTGGATGAACAGGACCCCATGGTGTGGAGGGCTGGATGAACAGTAGACGGTGGAGGGGTGCCCGTGGAGGGGTGGTTGAACTGTAGTCGGTGGAGTAGCGCGCGGTGGAGGCTGGATGAACAGGAGCCCGTGGAGGCTGGAGGAGGTCGACGATAGCCCATGGAGGCTGGAGGAGGTCCATGGTGGAGATGAACAGTATCCCGTGGAGTCCCGTTTTGCGGTACGCCACACCCCTCCCGATGAACAGGACCCCCGTTTCGACCGTAGCGCTCCAACACAAGTCCGTTTTATCCGTTTTGCGGTATGCCACAGCCCTCCCGATCAACAGGACCCCCGTTTCGACCGTAGGAGGTCCGTTTCGTCTGTTTTGCAGTACGCCACACCCCTCCCGATCAACAGGACCCCCGTTTCAACCGTAGGAGGTCCGTTTCCTCTGTTTTGCGGTACGTCACACCCCTCCCGATGAATAGGATCCCGTTTCGAACGTGGCCGGTCGAACACAAGGCCGTTTCCTCCGTTCTGTGGTACGCCAGGCCTCGTTTCCATCGCCTGTTTTGTCCAAGCCCTCCCGATGAACACGACTATGCATTCCGTTCCGACCTAGCCGGTTGGCTCCCACACGTTCCGTTGCCTCCCGATGAACACGACGCATTCCGTTGCCTCCCCATGAGCACGACACATTTCGTTGCCTCCCCATGAACACGACGACGACGATGTTTCTCTGTTCCGACCCAGCCATGTACACGAGCCCCGGCCGTACGTATGCGCGAGTAGGTGTTCGAGACCCCGCCTGTATGTACACATACGTGGCCGTATTTTCTTTCTTGCACACTGGCCGCTGTGCGTACGTGTACATGCTACGTGCGCGCCTCTACTACGACACATACGCGCCTCTACTACAACACGTGCCCGCCTCTACTACGACACGTGTGCGCCTCTACATCGACCAGTATATATGTACGTACACGTTCGCGACCAGAATGACAATGCTACGTACGCTTCGACCAGGTGGGTCCCAACTGTTAGGCACTTCCTTGCGTGCGAAGATGTAGCTGGTGGGTCCCAACAATCAGGGGGGGGGGGCGAATCGTTTTTTTTGCCCGGACGCACTTCCTTGCGTGTGAAGGTGTAGCTGGTGGGTCCCAACAGTCAGGGGGAAATGTTTTTTCGTGAAATACGGTGGCCCGTCCGGTGGGTCCCTCCTGTCAGGTGGAGGATAATTATTTTGCGCGTAATAAGGAGGCACTTCCTTGCTGCGGCCATGGACCCAGCTGTACAGTCCACGTACAGTCCACATATAGTCCACGTTGACCACGTACAGTCCACGTACAGTCCATGTACAATCTCTCCATGTACAGTCCACGTCCGATGGAAGTCGTTCCTTGACCACGTTGACCACGCTGTGCCAAGAGCACCAGGACGGTAGACGACGGCGAGGCCTAGGAAGGGGACGACACGGAGCCGGTGAAGACGCGGCAGTGGATGCCCACGCGGAGAGGAGTATGAGAGTTCACTCGTTCGGCTGCGGTGTGAGGCTGCCGTCGCCGCAGGGCCTGGCCAGTGGTGGGAATAGTAGGGGGCGGTGAGGCCTCCACGGCAGTGATGTCTACTACACAACCTTCTTCTTGTAGACGTTGTTGGGCCTGCAAGTGCACAGGTTTGTAGGACAGTAGCAAATTTCCCTCAAGTGGATGACCTAAGGTTTATCAATCCGTAGGAGGCGTAGGATGAAGATGGTCTCTCTCAAACAACCCTGCAACCAAATAACAAAGAGTCTCTTGTGTCCCCAACACACCCAATACAATGGTAAATTGTATAGGTGCACTAGTTCGGCGAAGAGATGGTGATACAAGTGCAAAATAGATAGTAGATATAGGTTTTTGTAATCTGAAATAATAAAAACAGCAAGGTAACAAGTGGTAAAAGTGAGCGTAAATAGTATTGCAATGATAGGAAACAAGGCCTAGGGTTCATACTTTCGCTAGTGCAAGTTCTCTCAACAATAATAACATAGATAGATCATATAACAAGCCCTCAACATGCAACAAAGAGTCACTCCAAAGCCACTAATAGCGGAGAAAAAATGTAGAGATTATGGTAGGGTACGAAACCACCTCAAAGTTATTCTTTCGGATCAATCTATAAAAGAGTTTGTACTAGAATAACACCTTAAGACACAAATCAACCAAAACCCTAATGTCACCTAGATACTCCATTGTCACCTCAAGTATCCGTGGGCATGATTATACGATATGCATCACACAATCTCAGATTCATCCAACCAACACAAAAGTACTTCAAAGAGTGCCCCAAAGCTACTACCGGAGACTCAAGAACGTGTGCCAACCCCTATGCATAGGTTACCAATGTCACGAAACCCGCAAGTTGATCACCAAAACATACATCAAGTGTTCTCATAAAAGACTCATTCTGATAAGATAACTTCAAAGGGGAAACTCAATTCATCACAAGAGAGTAGAGGGGGAGAAACATCATAAGATCCAACTACAATAGCAAAGCTCGGGATACATCAAGATCGTGTCATAGAGGGAACATGAGAAAGAACACATAGCTACTGGTACATACCCTCAGCCCCGAGGGTGAACTACTCCCTCCTCGTCATGGATAGCGCCGAGATGATGAAGATGTCCACCGGTGATGGGATCCCCCTGCGGCAGGGTGCCGGAACGGCCTCCCGAGAGGTTTTTGGTGGCTACAGAGGCTTACGGTGGTGGAACTCCCGATCTATCTTCTGTTCTGGAAGTTTTAGGGTACATAGGTATATATGGGTGCAAGGGGTACGTTGGTGGACCTCTAGGGTGCTCACGAGGCAGGGGGGGCGCGCCCTAGGGGGGTGGGCACGCCCCCACCCTCGTGGGCAGCCCGGGACTCCCCTGACGTGCACTCCAAGTCTAACAGGTGGGTTTCCTTCCAAAATTAACTTCTCTAGTTGATTTCGTTCCATTTTGACTCTGTCTGATATTCCTTTTCCTCGAAACACTAAAATAGGCATAAAACAACAAATCTGGGCTGGGCCTCCGGTTAATAGGTTAGTCCCAAAAATAATATAGAAGTGGATAATAAAGCGCAATATTGCCTAAAACAGTAGATAAAGTAGCATGGAGCAATCAAAAATTATAGATACGTTGGAGACGTATCAAGCATCCCCAAGCTTAATTCCTGCTCGTCCTCGAGTAGGTAAATGATAAAAAAGAATTTTTGATGTGGAGTGATACTTTGGCATAATTTCAATGTAAATCTTCTTAATTGTGGTATGAATATTCAGATCCGAAAGATTCAAGACAAAAGTTCATATTGACATAAAAATAATAATACTTCAAGCATACTAATCAAAGCAATCATGTCTTCTCAAAATAGGATGGTTAAAGAAAGTTATCCCTACAAAATCATATAGTCTGGCTAAGCTCTATCTTCATCACACAAAGTATTTAATCATGCACAACCCTGATGACGAGCCAAGCAATTGTTTCATACTTTAATAATCTCAACCTTTTTCAACTTTCACGCAATACATGAGCGTGAGCCATGGACATAACACTATAGGTGGAATAGAATGGTGGTTGTGGAGAAGACAAAAAAGGAGAAGATAGTCTCACATCAACTAGGCCTATCAACGGGCTATGGAGATGCCCATTAATAGATATCAATGTGAGTGAGTAGGGATTGCCATGCAACGGATGCACTAGAGGTATAAGTATATGAAAGCTCAACAAAACAAACTAAGTGGGTGTGCATCCAACTTGCTTGCTCACGAAGACCTAGGGCACTTTTGAGGAAGCCCATCATTGGAATATACAAGCCAAGTTCTATAATGAAAAATTCCCACTAGTATATGAAAGTGACGAAACGAGAGACTCTCTATTATGAAGATCATGGTGCTACTTTGAAGCACAAGTGTGGTAAAAGGATAGTAACATTGTCCCTTCTCTCTTTTTCTCTCTTTTTTGTTTTCTTTGTTTGGGCCTTTTCTCTATTTCTATGGCCTCTTTTTGGTGGGCTTCTTTGGCCTCTTTTATTTTTGTAAAGTCCGAAGTCTCATCCCGACTTATGGGGGAATCATAGTCTCCATCATCCTTTCCTCACTGGGACAATGCTCTAATAATGATGATCATCACAGTTTTATTTTTACAACTCAACAATTACAACTCGATACTTAGAACAAAATATGACTCTATATGAATGCCTCCGGCGGTGTACCGGGATATGCAATGAATCAAGAGTGACATGTATGAAAATTATGAAGGTGGCCTTGCCACAAATACAATGTCAACTACATGTTCATGCAAAAAGCAATATGAAAAAAGTAATGTGTGTCATATGAACGAAAGGGTGGAAAGTTGCATGGCAATATATCTCAGAATGGCTATGGAAATGCCATGATAGGTAGGTATGGTGGCTGTTTTGAGGAAGGTATATGGTGGGTGTATGATAACGGCGAAAAGTGCGCGGTATTAGAAAGGCTAGCAATGGTGGAAGGGTGAAAGGGTGCGTATAATCCATGGACTCAACATTAGTCATAAAGGACTCATATACTTATTGCAAAAAATTAGAAGTCATCAAAAACCAAAGCACTACGCGCATGCTCCTAGGGGGATAGATTGGTAGGAAAAGACCATTGCTCGTCCCCAACCGCCACTCATAAGGAAGACAATCAATAAATAAAATTGTGCTCCGACTTCATCACAAAGCGGTTCACCATACGTGCATGCTACGGGAATCACAAACTTCAACACAAGCATTCTTTAAATTCATAATCACCCAACTAGCATTGCTTTGATATTATCACCTCCATATCTCAAAACAATTATCAAGCATCAAACTTATCTTAGTATTCAACGCACTCAAAGGAAAGTTTCACATATCTTGAATACCTAGTATATTAATATTAAGCAAATTACCATGCTATTAACGACTCTCAAAATAATCTAAGTGAAGCATGAGAGATCAATAGTTTCTATAAAACAAATTCACCAACATGCTCTAAAAGATATAAGTGAAGTACTAGAGCAATAACAAACTACTCCGAAAGATATAAGTGAAGATCAATAAGTAGTCGAATAATTATGCAACTATGTGAAGACTCTCCCAATTAATACTTTCAGATCTTGATACTTTATTCAAACAGCAAGCAAAGATAAAGAAAACTACATTGCAAGGATAGCACAACTCATGTGAAGAAGCAAAAACTTAGGCTCAACCTATACTAACCGATAGTTGTTGAAGAAGAAAGGTGGGATGCCTACCGGGGCATCCCCAAGATTAGATGCTTGAGACTTCTTGAAATATTATCTTGGGGTGCCTTGGGCATCCCCAAGCTTGAAATTTTGTGTCTCCTTAATTCCTCTCATATCATGGTTTCTCTTTTTATCAAAAGCTTCATTCACAACAAACTCAACAAGAACTCGTGAGATAGGTTAGTATAAACCAATGCAAAACCTTATCATTTTCTACTGTAACAAATCACTAAAATTATTATTCAACATTGCATACTAAATGCCTCTGTATATTTAATACTCCTATCCTCAAATAGAATCATTAAACAAGCAAACATATGCAAACAATGCAACCATAACAGCAATCTGCCAACACAGTACAGTCTGAAGTAATCTGTATAAAACGTATACTTCTGGAACCCCAAAAATTATGAAATAAATTGATGGACCTGAGACATTTGTCTATTAATCATCTGCAAAAAGAATCAACCTAAAAGCACTCTCCAGTAAAAAATGGTAGCTAAACTCGTGAGCGCTAAAGTTTCTGTTTTTCACAGCAAGATCACATAAACTTCACCCAAGTCTTCCCGAAGGTTCTACTTGGCACTTTATTGAAACAAAAGCTATAAAACATGATTAATACAGTATCATAATCATGTGGACACACAAAAAACAGTAAGGGTAAATATTGGGTTGTCTCCCAACAAGAGCTTTTCTTTAATGCCTTTCTAGCTAGGCATGATGATGACAATGATGCTCACATAAAAGATAAGAATTGAAACATAACGGGAGCATCATGAAGCATATGACTAGCACATTTAAGTCTAACCCACTTCCTATGCATAGGGATTTTGTGAGCAAACAACTTACGGGAACAATAATCAACAAGCATAGGAAGGTAAAACAAGCATAAGTTCGAAAATTGAAGCACATAGAGAGGAAACTTGACATTATTGCAACTCCTACAAGCATATATTCCTCCCTCATAATAATTTTTAGTATCATCATGAATGAATTCAACAATATAACCAGCACCTAAAGCATTCTTTTCATAATCTACCTGCATAGAATTTTTAATACTCTCCGCATAAGCAAAATTCTTCTCATTCGGAATAGTAGTGGGAGCAAACACAACAAAATAACTATCATATGATTGAAAATTAAGATCAAGATAACAAGTTTCATGATTATCATTATTATTTAAAGCATATGTGTCATCACAATAATCATCACAGATAGGAGGCATGCTTTCATCATAGTAAATTTGCTCATCAAAGCTTGGGGGACAAAAAATATCATCTCCATCAAACATAGCTTCCCCAAGCTTGTGGCTTTGCATATCATTAGCATCATGGATATTCAAGGAATTCATACTAACAACATTGCAATCATGCTCATCATTCACATATTTTATGCCAAGAATTCTATGTAATTCTTCTTCTAGTACTTGAGCACAATTTTCCTTTCCATCATACTCACGAAAGATATTAAAAAGACGAAGCGTATGAGACAAACTCAATTCCATTTTTTTGTAGTTTTCTTTTATAAACTAAACTAGTGATAAAACAAGAAACAAAAAGATTCGATTGCAAGATCTAAAGATATACCTTCAAGCGCTAACCTCGCCGGCAACGGCACCAGAAAAGAGCTTAGTTGACGGGGTGTGAGTGAGCGCCCTTTACCTAGCCTCCCCGGCAACGCGCCAGAAAAGAGTTTGATGTCTACTAAACATCCTTCTTCTTGTAGACGTTGTTGGGCCTGCAAGTGGACAGGTTTGTCGGACAGTAGCAAATTTCCCTCAAGTGGAGGACCTAAGGTTTATCAATCCATAGGAGGCGTAGGATGAAGATGGTCTCTCTCAAACAACCCTACAACCAAATAACAAAGAGTCTCTTGTGTCCCCAACACACCCAATACAATGGTAATTGTATAGGTGCACTAGTTCGGCAAAGAGATGGTGATACAAGTGCAAAATAGATAGTAGACATAGGTTTTTGTAATCTGAAATAATAAAAATAGCAAGGTAACAACTGGTAAAAGTGAGCATAAATGGTATTGCAATGATAGGAAACAAGGCCTAGGGTTCATACTTTCGCTAGTGCAAGTTCTCTCAACAATAATAACATAGATAGATCATATAACAAGCCCTCAACATGCAACAAAGAGTCACTCCAAAGCCACTAATAGCGGAGAACAAACATAGAGATTATGGTAGGGTACGAAACCACCTCAAAGTTATTCTTTCAGATCAATCTATAAAAGAGTTCGTACTAGAATAACACCTTAAGACACAAATCAACCAAAACCCTAATGTCACCTAGATACTCCATTGTCACCTCAAGTATCCGTGGGCATGATTATACAATATGCATCACACAATCTTAGATTCATCCAACCAACATAAAAGTACTTCAAAGAGTGCGCCAAAGCTACTACCGGAGAGTCAAGAACGTGTGCCAACCCCTATGCATAGGTTACCAATGTCACGAAACCCGCAAGTTGATCACCAAAACATACATCAAGTGGATCACAAGACATACATCAAGTGTTCTCATAAAAGACTCAATCTGATAAGATAACTTCAAAGGGGAAACTCAATTCATCACAAGAGAGTAGAGGGGAAGAAACATCATAAGATCCAACTACAATAGCAAAGCTCGGGATACATCAAGATCGTGCCATAAAGGGAACACGAGAGAGAACATGAGAGAGAGAGAGATCAAACACATAGCTACTGGTACATACCCTCATCCCCGAGGGTGAACTACTCCCTCCTCGTCATGGATAGTGCCGGGATGATGAAGATGGCCACCGGTGATGGGATCCCCCTGCGGTAGGGTGCCGGAACGGGCTCCCGAGAGGTTTTTGGTGGCTACAGAGGCTTGCGGCGGCGGAACTCCCGATCTATCTTCTGTTCTGGAAGTTTTAGGGTACATAGGTATATATGGGTGCAAGGGGTACGTCGGTGGACCTCCGGGGTGCTCACGAGGTAGGGGGCGCGCCCTAGGGGGGTGGGCGCGCCCCCACCCTCGTGGGCAGCCAGGGACTCCCCTGATGTGCACTCCAAGTCTAACAGGTGGGTTTCCTTCCAAAATTAACTTCTCAAGTTGATTTCGTTCCATTTTGACTCCGGCTGATATTCCTTTTCCTCGAAACACTGAAATAGGCATAAAACAGGAAATCTGGGCCAGGCCTCTGGTTAATAGGTTAGTCCCAAAAATAATATAAAAGTGGATAATAAAGCCCAATATTGCCTAAAACAGTAGATAAAGTAGCATGGAGCAATCAAAAATTATAGATACGTTGGAGACGTATCAGGCAGCACAGCCGGCCACGGGAGGCAGGAGCAGGCGGCACGACCGGTGCTGCTTTGGGCGGCTAGAGCAAGAAGACCAGAGGTTGAAGAAGCACTACGGCCGTTGGATGGACATAGTACGGTCACTGGAGCTAGAATCGTTCATATTGACTAAGTTGACAAAGCCCTCCGTCTCCGTCAACTTAGTAGGCCCACAAGTCAGCCTCCCACCAAGGTGGGTCCCAACTAGCAGGGGGAGTATTCTTTTTTTGTCCGTAATAAGGAGGCACTTCCGATGGGTCCGAGCTAACAACGGGGGAAACGTTTTTTCGTGAAATACAGTGGCCCGTCCGGTGGGTCCCGACAGTCAAGGGGGAAACGTTTTTTTTTGCGAAATAAGGTGGCCCGTCCGGTGGGTCCCTGCTGTCAGGTGGAGGAATAATTATTTTGCACAAACTAAGGAGGCACTTCCTTGCGGCCGCCGTGGACCCAGCTGTCAGCCTCTCCACGTACAGTACTCTTCCGATGGAAGTCGGTCATTGACCACGTTGACCACGCCACGCCGAGAGCACCAGGGCGGTGGACGATGGCGAGGCCTAGGAAGGGGACGACGCGGAGCCGGGGAAGATGCAACAGTGGAAGCCCGCGCGGAGAGGAGTACGAGGGTTCACTGGTTCGACTATGGTGTGAGGCTGCCGTCACCGCAGAATAACAGGGGGTGTGGGTAAGTGGAGGGATGGCCTGGCCAGCGGTGGGAGTAGTATGGGGGCGGTGAGGCCTCCGTGGCAGCACAGCGGCCACAGGAGGCAGGAGCAGGCGGCACGATCGGCGATGCTTTGGGCGGCTAGAGCAAGAAGACCAGAGGTTGAAGAAGCACTACGGCTGTTGGATGGACATCATACGGTCACTGAAGCTAGAATCGTTTATATTGACTAAGTTGACAAAGCCCTTGGTACGCTCCAACTTAGTAGGCCCATAGGTCAGCCTCCGAAACGGTGCGCCCCAGATGTCAGGGGGAGGAATCATTTTTTGGGCGGCCGAAGCTAAGAATATCCGAGATTGAAGAAGAAGCACGACATCCGTTGGACAGACATCCAACGGCCACTGCTGCTAGAACCGTGTGTTGACTATAATAAGTTGACAAAGCCTTGCATACGCATCAACTTATTTTTTTAGGGGACGCGTCACTTAGTAGGCCCACAAGTGTGTGGCAGAGAACTTATAGCCCATTTGCATTTTGTAAGAATGTACAACCCATTTTGAATTGTAATGGAATTTACAATAGCCCATTTACAGTTTGTTAAAAGTACAGCCCATTTCTAGCTAGGACAACGATTAATAATTTCAACCAACCATTGAAGAAAAAATTCAATAAAACTTCCCACATTTTGATGGGATCCGAAATATTTTTATCCCAAAATTTCTAGTCAGATTAAATATAAATTTGTATTACGTAAAAATCCAATGAAACATTGCACGCGCAACAATGAAAATTTAAGATTTTCAAAATCCATAAACAATATTTTATAAACTAATTTCGTGTTTGGTGTATTTTTTATAGTTACTGCCCTGTTTTTATAATTACATCACACTTATTATTTTTTAAAGCCCATTTTCCTATTAAGCCTAATGCATCCCTCCTAGGAAAGATTTGCAGCATAGCGGGGTGGAGAATAACAAGTTGACCTTGACTGGGTATTCCTCAAAAAACGTATAGCTGGGCTAGCCATTTTCATCTTGAAAAAATTAGTATCTGGGCTGGATATCTGGCCTGGGCTAGACGGGCCACAGCCCGCCCAGTTAATACCCTGCTCTCCTCTGAACAACAACGAAATCATCGCCAAGAAAAACTCTACAGTGCTCATGCCTCAAAAACACAAATATTGCTCGAGCTGCTTGGTCCCAGCTGTCGGCCGCACCTTGTGCAATTCTCTCGTTTATATTGACTACATAGGTTGACAATGGTGTGGGACCGTGATGTCAGGAAACCAGGAGAAAGCAAAAAATATATATAGTTGTACATAATAAGGAGGCACTTGCGTACGTACGGCTATGGCCCCAGTGGGTCCCTAGTGTCATCCAGTCAAAATAAAGTCATCTCCTGAATCCTCATGTTCGTTGACGATGTTAACAATGCTCGATGCCATGGCGAGCGCAACAACTCGAAGGACAACGGAGAGGGCCTCGCGGGCCCTATGGATGGTCTGATACAGCGCCTGCTGCTCATTCAGGAAGCCAGGATCATCGTACACCTATGAGCACCTTGCTACGTCTCGAGCTTGCGTTGGATTTCCCCGAAGAGGAGAGGATGATGCAGCACAGTACCGTAAGTATTTCCCTCAGTTTTTGAGAACCAAGGTATCAATCCAGTAGGAGACCACGCGCAAGTCCCTCGTACCTGCACAAAACAATAGCTACTCGCAACCAACGTTTAGGGGTTGTCAATCCCTTCACGGTCACTTACTAGGGTGAGATCTGATAGAGATAATATTTTTGGTATAAAGATGCAAAGTAAAAAGTAAAAGCAAAAGCAAGTAAATAAAGTGATGGAGATTGATATGATGAGAATAGACCCAGGGGCCATAGGTTTCACTAGTGGCTTCTCTTAAGAGCATAAGTATTCTACGGTGGGTGAACAAATTACTGTTGACCAATTGACAGAATTGAGCATAGTTATGAGGTTATCCAGGCAATGATCATGTATATAGGCATCACGTCTGTGACAAGTAGACCGAAACGATTCTGCATCTACTACTATTACTCCACTCATCGACTGCTATCCAGCATGCATCTAGAGTATTAAGTTAAAAATAGAGTAACGCCTTAAGCAAGATGACATGATGTAGAGGAATAAATTCATGCAATATGATAAATACCCCATCTTGTTATCCTCAATGGCAACAATACAATATGTGCCTTGCAACCCTTTCTGTCACTGGGTAAGGTCTCCGCAAGATTAAACCCAAAGCTAAGCACTTCTCCCATTGCAAGAACTACCAATCTAGTTGGCCAAACCAAACGGATAGCCATTTTTATGGTACTTGTGCTTTGAAGACAAGTTTTGGTCATGGGCCCAAGGATAATTCTTCGCGGTGCCATACCAATTGACTCAAACATAGGTGGCTCCGGCCACCTCCCTCTCCTTGGAGAGGTTGTGTCTCGTTTTGGTCCTTGTTGTCTCTTGCTTTTCTTTCTTCGTGTCGAGCTTGTGCTTGTGGTGTCTCGTTTGTTAGCTCGTTGGTGTGTTCGTTTGCTTGAAGGTTCCGTGCAAAGGTGTTTCTACCTTTTGTTTGAAACTGCATTTACTTGGGTTCACGGTACTACCATGGCCTGCCACGGTACTACCGCAAGGACACGGTACTATCGCAACCAGCACGGCAGTAATTTTTTACAGCCGCTGGTGGAGCAGTACTATCGCCCATGGCAAGATACTTCCGCCTGGGTGTTACTACCGCAAGGATGCGCGGTACTACTGCAGAGTAGTGAGTGCGTGGGGTTAAGAGCGGGCAGGGGGAGTTCCACGCCGCCTCTCTCTCTCTCTCTCTCTCCTGCCCAAGAACGGTGCCAGAGGCCCTCACCGGATATCCGTCTTCGGCCGCTCTCCTAGGATTCCGACCGGTGGGATCGTTCCCCACCACTTCCTCTTGCCATGGAACAAGGTTTCTCCCCAAATCCCTCTCTTTTTGGTTCATTCTTTTGCTTCTAGGTTTTTGGGGAGATGCATGTTGTTCTTGAGATTTTAGGCTAAATCTTTGCAAGAGTAGGATGTAGGAGAGTAGTAATGCGTAGAGATGGTACTTGCTATGTTGCCCTATGATGGATTTGATTGACCGTAGTACCGCGTTGTTGTCACGGCTGTGCACAGATCAAGTTGTGGTTTTGGATCTGCAACCGTGCGGTACTACCGCATCTCCGGTGCGGTACTACCGCTCGTCCGGTACTACTGCTCCTCAGGAGCAGTACTACCGCGCGAGGCACGACACTAAAATTTTACTGCCGCACCTTGACACAGTACTACCATGCCTTCCTGGCGCGGTACTATCATGGCTAGGAGCAGCACTAAAATTTTAGTACCGCACAACACTGTGATACTACCGTTGTCTCAAATCCCTCATGTGGCAATTATCACGTGCTACTTCTACTTGTTTCACCTGCTTTGTTGTGTTCTTTGCATTGATCCTTCTCGCTTTTTGTGCGTGTTTTGTGTTTTGTGTCTTAGGTGGTCGCTCCGGTGCCCCTGCTCGCCGTTCCAATCCTAGTCGTGACACTAGCTCCAAGCGTCTGCGCAACCCAGACAAAGCTCCAGAGGGCTCTAGTGCCCCCAAGCGCAATGTCAAGACCACTGCTAGCAAGTACAAGGAACCCGCAAAGGGCATGAACGAGATACCCTCTACTGAGTTTATCTCTCGAAGGCAGATCAACCCGTATGTGAATCCCCGTGCCAACTTCAGAGGGAATGACCTGTTTTGGACCAAGTAGTAGGCTCTCATTTATCTGGATGTGATCAAGGACAAGCAGAACACCTATGTGGATGTGCACTGGATTGACATGCATCACATGAGGCAGGACAAGCACCGTACTTACTTTGGTGAGGCTCTAGATCTGGTGGAGTAGTTTGGCATTGAGCATGTAATCTCCTTCCACCTGGACTATTGTCGGTGTTCTGGGAACGGGGGTCCCCAGACTTGCCTGCCTGCGGCCTGCGGCGTGGCTCAAGGGGCGGCCCAGCATGGCCCATCTTCATCAACACGAGTTCAAGACCCTTGCGAGGGGCCAAGCCTCACGGGGCGGACGACAGGAGGCTTCCTCGGGCATGGCCTCGTCAGGCTGGCTCGCGAGGAGGCGGAGAGATCAAGGCGGGGTACTTCGCGAGGCGCCCATGACGCAAGCCATGATGACCAAGGGCGCCAGGCGGGTGCCAGCCCGCGCAGTGTCCTTCTTTCCTCTTTGGTGCAAAGGGAGCAAGCGCAGGCGAGAGCATCAAGCAAAGGCATCCATTTCGGTGCAACAAGACCAAGACCAGCAGAACGGCAGGACGGAAGTCATCGTGGAGCCCAAGTCGGCGTCACCACCAGAGCCTTTGGCAGGCGAGGACCAACTTTAGTCAGGATAAGTGTACTAGATGTTCCCCTTCAAAATGGCCAGTTGTTGGCGCCCTTCCCGCTCAATATTTGGGAAGAGGCCCAGGGCCATTGCCTATAAATAGGACTAGCCACCCACAAGGTAGGGGCATGGAGAAATCAATCGGATCCTCACCTAGAAACCAGTAGAGAGAGCGACTGAACTCCCCTAGCAGTTCATCGCACCAGCCAAGAACAGACCCTCGCGAGGTTGTTCTTCCTTGTATTGTTCATCATCATCCCAAGAGGCAATCCACCACACCACACACTGGAATAGGGTATTACACCACAATGGTGGCCTGAACCAGTATAAACTCTGTGTCTCTTGTGTTGTTCCTTTGATTGCTTAGTTCATAGCGACGCGGTGAGGTGCAGGTAGGCAGAAGGCTAAATCTCCGCGTGCACCCCAGTGTTCGAGTCTAGAGGGTCTGCCGGAACCCGAAATCCAACATTTGGCGCGCTAGGTAGGGGTGCGCCTGAATTTGTCTTCCACCGCCCTGTTCTTCACCGACCATCGCGTCCATGTCACACGCTCGTCAGGCCCGTGTCGAGCGCTGAGCCGCTCTCGCTTCTCGCGTTGCCCAGACGGCCCCCGTCGGCGGCCACCCCCGCCGTTCCCCGTCGCCCGCCGTCAACGCCGCCACCGGCCCGGCGGGGAACGAGCAGCAGGCATCGTCCCAGCATCCATCCATGAGACGAGACGGCCGCACTGCCACTCCCTCGCTCGCCCCGGCCGGTTCTTCGTCCCGCGCGCCCTGCGCGGCCATGGAGGCTCGGGCTGCGCTCATCGCAGCAAACGAGCTCCTGCGCTACCGTCCGGTCGACAACGTCTACAAAGAATGGCTCGACCGCATCGCCGAGATCGTCCGCGCCGCAGGGGGCTCCCCCACGCCGTCCTTCTCGCTGCACCGCGCCCTGCCCTGCGCGGGCAATGAAGCTCTGGGGGTGCCTCAGCAGCCTCCCCCTCAAGAAGGCGCCCTGGTCCCAAGGCGCGTGGCCCCTGGACGGAACCCACCCCGTCCGGCACCAGCGCAGCAAGAGCGGCGCTGCCAAGAGGTTCCTCGCCCCCAAGAAGCTGCCCGAGTGCTCCCTGCTGCAGCCCGTCGCGCCACACTCCCGCTCCGGCGCACCAAGACCCCGCGCTGCTCGCAGCTGCAGCGCATGGGGGCCCACAAGACCAAGCTCCTCGTCACCAGAGGCCTCCCGTGGCCACAGCAGGCTGCCGCGCCTTCACCACCGAGCTACACAGCGTTGCGTGGCCCTGCAAGTTCAAGCCGAACCTTCCCCCTCGCTACGACGGCACGGCCAACCCCGCGGAGTTCCTCCAGCTCTACGAGCTGGGCATCGAAGCGGCCAACGGGGATGAGAAGTTCATGGCGAACTGGTTTCCCATGGCACTCAAGGACGGGGCCTGCACCTGGCTCCTGAACCTAGCCCCAGGCACGATCTCCTCCTAGGACGAGATGCGCACCCGTTTGATCGCCAACTTCCAAGGTACTCGCGACCGGCCACCTGCCGTGAGCAACATGCGCCGCATCAAGCAGCAACCAGGGGAGACCCTGCAGAAGTACATCTAGTGCTTCAATAGCGCACGACTCAAGATTCCCAGGGTGACCGAGGAGGCCATCATCTCGGCCTTCTCCGACGGCGTGCGTGACGTCAAGATGAAGGAGGAGCTGGCGATGCATGAAGATCTGTGCACTTCCTTGGAGTTGTTCAACCTAGCAACCAAGTGCGCCAGGGCTGAGGAAGGGCGCCTCTCCCTTCTCGAGCTGCCAGCCGCAGACCCAGAAGAGAAGAAATCCAAGGCCAAGGACGTGAAGCGCAAGGGGGCTGCCGTGCTCGCGGCAGAACCAGACACCAAGCGGGGAAGAGATCAGCCCGAGTCTTTCAAGGGCAGCCGGTACTGTGTGTACCACGACCTCCACACCCACAACACCAACGAATGCCAAGAGCTCCAAGCCATGCGAGAAGGAAGGGTCGACCGGCGCCCCGACCACAATGACCGTGGCTACGGCCAAGGAGGAGGAAGGAACGCAGGACGCTGGGAAGACCGCGGCCCTCGCCAAGGGTGGCACGACCGACCTCGCGAGGCTCGCTGGCAGGATCAGCCTCGCGAGGGAGACTGGAGGGATCAGCGTCACGAGGATTGCCCGCAAGTAAATGCATGCCTCCCTCCACTGCCTCCGCAGCCAAGGAGAAACGAGGACCATCATCAGGACAAGGGGGCTAGGGGCTTCCAGGAGCCACGCGCGATCGCCTGCATCCTGGGCGGAGCTCAGGCCCCAGCCTCTCAATGCATCTTCAAGCAGTTCGCCCGCGAAGTGAATGCAGTCCTCCCCAAGCTTGAAGCCACGCACCCCCTCAGGTGGTCAGCGTGCGCCATCATGTTCAGTTCAGCAGATCAGCTCAAGTGCGCGGCCACAGCCGGAGTCCTCCCAATGCTTTGCTCCCCGGTTATCAGTAACGTGCAAGTCACCAGGACCCTCATCGACGGCGGGGCAGGGCTCAACGTCCTGTCCGTAGAGATATTCAACAATCTCCAAGTGCCTTACGATCAGCTTCAGCCAACCAAGCCTTTCTCTGGAGTCACCAACGGCTCCACAGTCCCAATCGGGCAGGTTCGCCTCCCTGTCACCTTCGGAGCCCGCAACAACTACCGCACTGAGCTCGTTGACTTTGACGTCGCCCACATCCGCCTGCCATACAATGCCATCCTCGGCTACCCAGCTCTCGCCAAGTTCATGGCCGTGACTCATCACGGCTACAACGTCCTCAAGATGCCAGGAAGCGGTGGAGTCATCACGGTGCCCTATGAACAAAGAGACGCAGTGTGCTCCCGGGAACGAACTTTTCAGGCCGCATCGCTTGAAGACCCAGATCGCGAGAGTGGGAGGCTCCCCGAAGCCGCTCCCAAGAAGAAGAAGACATCGCCAGGCCCGGCCCCTCAGGAGGCAGGCCCCTCAGGGACTGCGCCTGCTCAGGGGGCACCTCCTTCTGTCGCATAGGGAGGCGCGCCCGGCGCCCTCCTCAAGCAGGGCTCGGGGGCTCCCCCATGGAGGGCCACCGACCTTGCTAAGGTCACGAGGGAGGCGCTTGGGCACCACTTGGAGGCGTGTTTCAGAGCATGTTTCCCTCAGGAAGGAGCAAAGTAAGGAGGGCCAAACCCTCAGGAGTTCGTCAGTCAGGTTAGACAGGAGTTGCAGGAGTCAAGAGTCATGAGTGACAGCCGCCGCTTACCCACCGCAGCTCCCCATCCAGGCGAGGATGGTGGGCTACGCGTCTGCATCGACATCCCAGGGCTCAACCAAGCCGCCTCTCAGGAGCGCTTCTGGCCCTCACGCGTGGGGCGCTGCGAAGGCCCACCCCACAGCTATGTTCGCATGCCCTACGGCTTGCCGAACGCAGCTGCGGTGCGCCAGTGCCTCATGAGGAGCATCCTGGAGGCTCAGGAGGCCAGGCGTTCCGCAGTCCTGGCGGAGATGGAGATGGTTCGCGAGGAGCCACCGGCGCCTCCGGAGCCTCCCGAGGCCCCTGGGCCTGGGGGTTCGTGAAGATCGGCTCCCGCAGCCCGCTTCGTCTGCTACTTCAACACCCCTTCGTCGTCAACACTATCAGGTGACATCTTTCAAGTTTCATTTCCAGCTGGGAGCGCCCCCAGGGCTGCATCATTCCCAGGCCACGTGGGTCCGTCCCTGCGGCGTGTATCCCTTTTGTTCATGTTTTTAGCTTACCTTGTTGGGGGCGCCCCTCGGGCTGCATCATCCCCAGGTCACTCGGGTCAGACCCGGCAGCATGTATCCCTCTTGCGTTTATTTTTCTGGCTATGCATTCGACCCATCATGCTTGTTATCTGGTGTCTGTCCGTGGCACCCCTTCTTCCTTCGTGTCGGCAGCTTGCGCATTAAAGGGGGGGGGTACATGAGCATCGCGACTCAGGGCTCCTACCGGCTCTCCAACCCTCACCCTCTAGTTTTGTCCACGGCATCGCGCCCTGGCAAACCAGCAACGGCTGAGACTCGCTCGAGGGCCGGGACCCGAGGACGTAGAGCGTCGACATTTAACCAAGCTTGCGCGTTAAAGGGGGGTACCTGAGCATCGCGACTCAGGGCTCCTACTGGCTCTCCAGCCCTCACCCCCTGGTTTTGTCCACGGCATCGCGCCCTGGCAAACCAGCGACGGCTGAGACTCGCTCGAGGGCCGGGACCTGAGGACGTAGAGCATCGGCATCTGGCCAAATTTGCAGGAACACATCACAAGTTAAGGCCCAGTGTCGGGCGCAACCCGCCTTGGGGTAGGGCCCCGTGAGTCCCGTGCTGGCTCACGGGTGCCTTGATACACCTCATCAGGCCTTTAGTGCCTCGTCGCCTCTCCAAAGCAACTAGCGGCTGACCTCCGCTTGTCATAGCGGCCTTTTGCTCTTTTGTGTCGGCCCTTCAGGATCCCTCCAAGGAGAAGCGCCGGGCGAGGCCCTCACGCTGTCCTCTTCACTCTCGTCCGCGCAAACCGCTTGCACGTTAAAGGGGGGTACCTGAGTATCGCGACTCAGGGCTCCTACTGGCTCTCCAGCCCTCACCCTCTGGCTTTGTCCACGACATCGCGACCTGGCAAACCAGCGACGGCTGAGACCCGCTCGAGGGCCGGGACCCGAGGACGTAGAGCAGAAAGGGGAGCAGAGGCGAGAGGGAAGAGGCACGCGGGGACCTCGCCAGGCAACCCCTCGCTGGCCAATGCACGGACCTAGCGCCGCACCAGGAAGCGTTTTCTGCCTCTCGAGATAAGTCACCCTCTGGAAACACTAGCCATCGCTGCACCGTCACTGCATCTAATGCAATCCCGTGCTAGCAACGTCGCATTCCTTTCTCACCGAACGATAGCTGCTTGAGCGCTAAAGGGGACCTCCTGAGCATTGCGACTTAGGGGCTCTTACTGGACCCCGGGCCGCGCACCTCCTGGCCTTGACCACGGCATCACGACCTGGCATACCAGCGACGGCTGAAGCCTCCTTGGGACCGGGACCTGTCGGCGCAGAGCAGCAAGCCCTCGTGAGGTTCGAAAGGAAGAAACTAAGCTAAGACGGAATCAACATCTCGCACTGCTTCACGATAAGGATCATATTGACAAACGGAGCTACAGACACCTTACAAGCCCCCACGGGGTGTGTTCTTGGCTCCTCGCAGGGAATAAAACCGCGTATCCTAAAGAGTCCTAACTACAGGAACCGTCGTGGCAGACGCCATCATCAACAGTGGGCCGCAAGGCACCGGCGCCAACCTCATCCAGATCAGAGACGGCGGCGGCCTAACGAGCCCATCCTGCTCCAAGAGCGGCGCAGGCTCGGGGGCTCGTAGCTGTCGTCGCTCGTCTCCAGAGTCGCGAAGAGCTTGGCAGAGTTGCTGGATCCTCCAGCGCCCCCGCCGCTTGAGGAGCTATTGGAAGAATGTGCGACGGCAGGCCTGGTCCCTGCCGCTCTGGAGCTTCTGCCGCTGCCCCTGGGACAGCACTCCAGTCGGCGCCCATCCTCGTCAAAGACCTTAAAAAGCATCATGGAAGCGCCATCGAACTCCAGGTGGATCACGAGGGCACCCCTTGTCCCGCAAACCCGGGCAATCTCGCCCCAGCCATGGGTCATGAAGACCTTACCTGGAGCGACGACCTCGACATCCGCATCAGTCGCGGGAGCCAGGCAATCGGCGTGTTGCAGCCAGAGCCTGAAAGGCCCCCTCGGCGGAATCCCGAAGGTGAAGGAGGGAGTAAGGCGAATCCAAGATCAAGGAGGCATGGCGGCGTGGAGCACAAACTCTCGGGAGGAGCCCTCAGCGTGAACTCCAGGAGGGACAACGCGCACCGCCGTGACCCGCCGGCGCCGATGGCGGCGTTGTCCATGGCGCTCGGCATCAGCTCCTGCAGGGCCCTCAAGGTGGGCGAACAAAGGCAACGGGAACACTGGCGGCGGTCGCTCGCACCAAGGCCTCGACGCCTCCTGCCGCGCGCCCTCATCTCGGCGGCAGAGGACCAACCGCTTCTTTGGTGGAAGTGGGTCAGGACCCTCTCGGGGGGCCTTTCCCTTCTCTTCTGCAGAGAACCGGCGTATCGGAGCCATTGCAGCTAGGCGGAGCAGTGGCGAAGATGAAGGAGAGGAGAAGTAGCAGAGGAAGATGGACGGGAATGGCTCGCGCCGCTCCATACTTATAGCATGAGGAGGCCAACCGTCGGCCTCCACGATAGCAGGTAATCATGACTAG